>NC_142708.1:32913863-33214318 GCF_055471065.1 Atractosteus spatula
CATCAGATTTTGAAAGTCATTTTTCTTCAGGAATAATCTAAGTTTTTCTTTGGAAATAGTGTGACAGAGTCTGTAATGGAGAACATGGTTTACCCTTCCAGTTTTAGACATTTGGGAAAGTTCCAGTTCTTTGTGACCTGACAAAAACATGTTCCATCTGTTTTGCAGTGGGTGAGTGTGAGTGTGTTATGTAGATACAACAGCTAAAGACCAATATAGTAGTATTTTTTATAGTATTGTTTGTATTATGACAATATAATACAGTAATAATGTTATTGTAAGGCTCACTGGCCTCTGCTCCACCCAGCTGTCGCTCAGTGCCAGTTGCCTTGGACACCAATTAACAGGACACTTGGATCACCTGGAGACTATTCTGCTGCAGTTGGTGGTTTGAGGGGATATTTAAGGGCTGCTCAGACTCTCCTCTGGGCTCTGATGTAGAGTTTTGGATTCTGAGTGTCTATTGTGTTATCTAGCTTTCTCTTATGTATGTTGCTTTGTTTTCCTGGCCTTGTTTTGTTTTCTTGACCACGATTCCTGGATCTCCCCCTTGCTTTGATGTGTTTCCTGTGTATCGCTTGACTCTTGAACCTTTCACCAGTGCTACAGCTTCCTACTTTGCCAACAGCTATATCACCCTGCAACTCACAACTGGCAACCCACTGAAGTGTAGCATTACAAAGAGTGTAAAGAGTGAAGGTGTGAGCCTGGCCTGTACCAGGTTGGGAGACCTCCTGGGAAAGCTAGATTGCTGCTAGAAGAGGTATTAGTGGGACCAATAGGGGGTGCTCACCCTGCAGTCTGTGTGGGTCCTAATGCCCCAGTATAGTGACAGGAAAACTATACTATAAAAAGGTGTCATCCTTTGAGACCTGGTGGTCATTAAAAATCCCAGCTGTTTCACGAAAAGAGTGAATTGATGAAGCCAATTCATCTGTGAACTGGCTTCATCACTCTGTTCTCCCCATGATAGCTGATGTGTTGTGAATGTACTGGCGCATTTTGGCTGCCGCCGCATCATCCAGGTGGAGGCTACACATTAGTGTAGCCATAGGAGGGGAGTCCCCATTGTCTGTAATGCACTCTGAGTGGAGTGTCCAGAAAAGTGCTATTTAAATGTAAGGAATTTATACTGACCCCGGTACTTTCGCATGTCTCCACCTCAGCGACGTGGCTGTGCAGTTTAGAAACGCTGCCTGATACAGTATAGCGCTACCCTGCCTGCGGCTTTGGGCCTCTGCTTGCGTGCAGCACCAGACTGCAGCCACTGTCAGCGCATTGCCCACAGTTTCCTTGGGTTTATTCGACTCTTGCTAGTCCCATCCAGAAGCGTGATTTTTAAGTGACATGGTATCTTTTTTTCACTGTTTTATTTGCACCATTATTTTATGTAATGGTGTTTATTTCATAACAGCATACCTCTCTTTAAAAATGATCAGTTATTGTGTCTTCACTAGGTGCCAGCTTCGCAAAACCTAGTTATTACCCTCTAATTATGGGATGCTAGCATTATTAATGGTAATTTTTAAAATATCATAATTGTGGTTATCTTACAGACTGTAAACATCTTTTCTTTTGGGAAAAAAAACAACAGAGAAAGTACACAACAGCATACAACCAGACATATCCTATTCTAATGTTTGATTTATTAGTCGTCCTGCAATAATGTATATGTTTTAATACAAAGCCATTTTTTTTGCTAGAATGAAGGTGATTCCCTTCGTCGGCTGCTCCCTTGCGATCTCACTTAGTGATTTTATCACGGAACATCTTTTTGTTCAACACCCTGCTCTATAAATTGAAAGTTCTGTTATACATATTCCTGTCCTCTAAACCCTTCACCATTAGGCTGACATAACACAATAATGAAGATGTTTCACTCCAGTTTTCCTTACTGTTGCTTAAAAGCCAAATTGTAAGTGTATTACAAGTCACTAGTTTTTGCACATTCTTTTTCGGAAGTGGTTCACTTTGGAAGTTCAGTGAAAAATCACTACACATTCTCCTGAATAAGACATTTGTGCATTTTTGTTATTTTCTTGTTCAGTCCTAAAGTTCTGTTTTTTTCACTTTGTAGAGAATTTTGGTTCCTCTTCCGGTGGTTTTAGTCTCATACCACAAGACCTAACTTCAGAAGAATGTTTTTGATTGTTTTGTCTGTATTTTATAAATGAAAGGAATGTTTTATTAACTTTTAGAAAAAAAAACTTTGAAATTAAACATTACCTTTTGGTTACATGATTGTTTGTCTTTTTACATATCCAAACTTAACTCTTGGCAGATAAGTTTCCTGCTCTTGTTAATAGAGCTTATTGTTTCCTCAATTCTGTGAGCTGATGGAACGTAAAACCACGTTTACCTCAAAATGGTTAGCCTGGATTTCTAAGCTCAGATGTTCGTGGACAGTTAAAATGTTAGTTTGATTTTGGTTTCAAGATGTTTTTTTATTATTTTGATTGGATTTAGATGGGGTTTTTTTAATGTCACGCCTTGGCTGGCCTTGTTTTGTTTTGTCATTTCTTAAGTTTAAAACAAAACAATTGCATTAAAGTAAAGTGCATTTTGTAGATGAATATAAGTATGTATTATATGTTTTAGCGCTTGCAAAGATAACTATTGAAAAATGTTTTTCTTTCTCCTTATGCACATGCACAGTACAGCCCTGCTGTAATCAGTCCTTTATCAACCACAGAATTTTATGTCTGTCCTGTTTTGGGCTTTAGATTTCATTGTGCTGAGTAAGTCTTGTTTCTGGTCTGAAACCCCTCTTTTGTATTCCACCTGAAAACTGAACTGAGCCCAATTCCCTAGGTACCATCAGCTAGCGTATAATCTAGGCTCTAGGTGTTTGCTTACTATTCTTTTTACAAATGTTTTAATTTGTTATAGTGTGAAAAGGGGTATATCAGTAATAGTTCAGGTGGGTAGCTGCGTCAGCATGCATAAGCTGCAAAGGAACAAAAAGAAGAAAGAGAACAAAACGTTTCGGCCATGGAGCCTTCTTCAGGTGCCTTCAGGAGCCTTCTTCGACACCTGAAGAAGGCTCCACGGCCGAAACGTTGTGTTCTCTTTCTTCTTTTTTTCAGCATGGAATAAACCTATTACTTATATCAGTAATAGGCCAGTAATCATACAATCCAGCCAAGTGCTTTGCTCCATTTTTTAATTTTCTTAAATTCAACATTGTTATTTTCAAATATTTGCACATTTTTTTCCCCGAGTTTGCTTTTGCAGAGGTTACATTGTACCTGTTAATGTTGGGAGGGTCGCCAAAGCATGTTACCCTAGGACCAATGACCCCGTTTCTGCTGTCACAACCATTTTAGGATTTAATTATTGACATTAAGCTGTGTTTTGGAGAATTATTTTGTCCATGTTTTTAAGAAAATTAATAACAATACTCCATAATGTCCTCAGCTGGCTGACTGCAATAATATTTATTGCTTTTGCATGTGTACTATGTTGAGGACCTCTACAACAAAGCTAGCTACAAAGCACCTCTACAACAAAGCTAGCTACAACAAAGAGGTTTTCCTGTTCCAGGCATTTGACTAGATCTTAAATAGAAACTGCTAATAGGAATCAAATTGTATTTTTTTCCTTACTGTAAGGTTGAGTGACTGTTCTAACTACACAGTGAGTCAGATGATGACCTTTAAAGGAGCCTCTCTTGAAGGTCAGAATCATAATACATGCTTATTATAGCTCAGTGCCTCTACACAATATCAATAAATTAATCAAGGTTTCTTATGTTTTGCTTCTGTGCTTTCTAGGAATTATGAGTAATGCCAGGTACGATTGCTTTGTTGTTGCCAAATGTATTATCTTTTTATCATGAAAAAGAGCTCAATGACACAACTTGTCATGTTCCACTTTTGCAGCAGAGTAGGAGTGATGACAACGTGGCTCTGCATTTTACCAGAAGCTGCTCAATGAGTCAGAGCTGACACTTTGTTTTTGGACACTTAACTTGTATTTCCTAAGCTTGAGTTGTTGTTGCACATCAGAGCTGTACTGCTTAATTTAGAGGATCAAAAGGAGAATGTTTCGAATAAGTATCGGATACAGTAATTCCCAGTTGTAAATTGCTCCATTACTTTGGAGTACTCTTATGATTGTTTGAGCAACAGGACAATGAATTGACATGACATAATGCATATCGATTAAAGAATGCATGTCGGTTTAGTACCTTGCAAAAGCATTCACCACTTTCCATCCATCGGTCTTTTTTCTAACCACCTCATCCAATTAAGGGTTGTGGAGGAGCTGGAGCCTATACCAGCAAAGAACGAGTGCAAGGTAGGATACACCCCGGGCGGGACACCAGTATATTGCAGGGCACAAACAGAGGAAATAAACAGACATTCACACATTCACACCAGGGTCAAGTTTCCCAGAAGTCAGATAACCTACAAGTATGTTTTTGGACTGTGGGAGGAAACCAGAGGAAACCCAAAAGAACACAGGGAGAACATACAAATTCCATGATGATAGCACACCAGATCTGGAATTGAACCCAAAGTTCCAGTGTTGTGAGTACATTTAGCAGGCCTTACAGCTGCAGGCCTTATTGCATTAGCCTCTACCAATTTTTGCAAAGGAAAACACTGTGAAAATAGCAGAACAATGGAAAATAGCTTTTGACTTTGGCATGGACTATATATACAGTATGACATCCAGTCTCTGCCGTTATATTCCTGACAAGAGGACAGATAGGCAATTCATTCTTTGTCAACTAATTTATTTGGACCAGGTTGGTGCAATTTTTGCCCATTCTTTTTTCCAAAGTAAAAAGGCATTCTTTTCCAAGTCTCTGCAAGAACCTCTTCTATTTTTAGTAAAGGTCTTTCAAACCTACAGATCTTGCAAGCCACTATACTGTATGTCTTATGGCATATATTTTGGCATATATCTTATGACAAGCCAAGGGGAGATATTATGGTGAAATGCGGTATGATCCACGGTATTGTGTTTCAGATGAAACAAAAAGGTTATGACATTAATTTCAGTGCAGGAGCTCCATGCATCTTCACATCACAACCTAGTTATGTAAAGATATTGTAGCACTTTTTGGTGCTAAACCAGTGGATGACTTCCTGACCATGAAGTGAAACTGTCAGTTTCCCATGTGGATTAAGCCAAGGGTGTAGTGCAGGGGTGCAAATAATTGTATGCTGGTAAGGAAGGATTGGGTAGTTTGCGTCAGTGTCACTAGATGAAGGTAGCCATTCCTTCAAAGCTTTCCCTTCTAAATCTCCCATTGAGTAACGAAGATTGGCTTATTCGTGCTACCTTTATCTGTTGTTCTGTTGTTGTGCATTTCTAAACATTTTTCATCATAGTATGTTTTTGTGTGAACACATAAAATCATTCAACCAGAAAGAGCTGGTGCAGATCAAAGGTTCTGCAGGTTTGTTCCAGTGGAGATCTTAATCACAGGCATGTTTCAGTGCTCCATTTGAGGGAAGCTAATGGATTTGTTTTGACCTCTAAAGAAGCGATTGGGATTTGTAAATGGTATCAATCTTGTACCGTTTTTTTTTAGTTTCAGAACCCCCTACATTGAGGTGCGTTTGTTCAAATATAACCAATTTGGCTCTGTGGGAGTCATTATCATTTTCATCTGTGTCCGTTCATCATTAATTGGATCACCTGTTCATAGCAGGACTACTAAACAGGTTGAGCAGGAAAGGTACACCTTAAGTAGAATTATTTTAAAACCAAGGACTGATTGTAGAAAGAGGTAAATGACAGTCTACATAAATCAATTAAAGGCATCAGTTAATACCTAACATAAATCACAGGGACCCTGCCTATGTAAAATAAAAGTTTATTTACAGATTCCAATAAGATTTAAGTTACTGAGTGTTGTGATAGATTAGACCTGACTCTTTGAAATATTAGGTGAGATTCTGATCTTCAATTGCTCAAAGTTTTTTTCGTTTTTCTTATTACTTTTGCTTTATTTGTCCTTAAATCTCTTGTACCTGCAACAAAAAGTAATTTCTCTTGCAGAGGTAATAAAATTGTCATGGGCTAGATCTGTTTCTTCCAGCACCATTGAGATGCATCTAAGTTTTAAGTGCGATTTGGAGAGTAATAAACATAGTTTTAGCAGGAATGCTTCTGATGAGAGAGATAGTGCCACTGTGTCTGTCTATGTGCGGTTCACTATTTCAAAGTGGAATGTGGTGATTGGGAATGCAGAATCTCAGGTTATAAATCACTGCAAACTATCCAGCTTGGTATTACCCAGATCCTAAGAGTACTAACTCTTACATATAAAAGGGCCTCAGCGTAAGCATAGAACACCAATCACTAAATGTTTACAAAGTAATGTAGTCTATACTTATTTATAGCAGAAAAAATTCTTTTTAAGTGTGTTTATGGAATGATCTCTTTCAAGTTTTTACTTAAGCTTAAAGATATGTGTTGATTTCTGTGCAAAGAATTTGGATAATTGTGACACTTAAAAGAAAGCATGAACAATTTAGAGCAGATCATTGAAAGGTTACGGGTTGTATTGATATATTTTCAAACATGTCAGCTTAAAAACATTTATTTTAAAGGATTGAGGAAGGTGGTTTCAGGTAACTGTTGTCAAAACAATACCTGAAGTGATATTTTAATTACTGGCATGAGTTTGACACAAAGGAATTGTTAGTTCATTGGTGGTAAATTGGGGTTGTCATTGTTTATTTTTTTTTACCTGAGTGTGCTAAACGAAATCGCTTGTTTGCTTCAGGATCCAGTTAACACTGCACAGATGTCAAATTACTGTTTTGCTACAAGAGAAATGTTTGAAGAATGTGGGTGGGTAAGGCATTTGGAATGTCTAGAAATGGGTGTGTCTGAAGACTAGGCAGAGGAGAGAAGGGTGATCTTAAAGCTCCCTTAAATCTGTTTCCTCTTACACAGATGTAGTTAAGATTAACTAGGACTGAGTTGTTAACTTTCCCTTTTGCATCGTTCCAGACTGAATGCAGTAAAGAAATAATTACGTTGATTATTTTGTGATCATAGCATCTCTACTTATAATGGAAAAAATACAACTGTGTATTATTCCTTTCATTATTGAAATAATAGCAGTAA
This sequence comes from Atractosteus spatula, assembly GCF_055471065.1. Taxonomy (NCBI): domain Eukaryota; kingdom Metazoa; phylum Chordata; class Actinopteri; order Semionotiformes; family Lepisosteidae; genus Atractosteus; species Atractosteus spatula. The sequence goes on from NC_142708.1 coordinate 32,920,956, forward strand.
TTTCATCTCAGTAAAGACTGAAATTGTGGTCTGGTAGTCAGCCAGGCTACATTTTCTGTACTTAGAGGCATGCTTTCAGTTGATGTTTTTCAAGATTATTTATCTGTGGTAGGTGGTTTGCTGTAACTTGCTCCAAGTCCTGTCCATTCCTCAAGCTAGTTGAGATTCCCTTTTGATAGGTCTCAGAAATATATATTACAGAAGAAAAAACACCTTTTAAAATGCCATGTACCATCATATCAAACATTTACAAACACAGAAACATCAAACACTGCTTTGTATCAACAGTCTAGTAGTGTATTTTAAACCTCTACAATTACCCTTGTTTCTGTGGCTGTCAAGCCATTGTAAGAATACAGACAAGCAATGCTGCTTATTTTTGGTATTGCATTGAGTAAAGAAAAACACTGTCTTAACATTTCTACAAGTTTTATTCAACTTTGACTGGCAGCTTTTATTAAAGGAAAATAAATACACATATATACCTGCTGTTCAGATGTGTTCTGTAGTAATGCAAATAAATGGGTTTTGCAAATTATGCTGGCAGAAATGAGATGGGAGCAGTTAAGCAGTTATATATGAAAGCCTATTACTTATTACTTAATTGCAAAATAATGAAATTGATGGGTGGGTGTCTTGTTTCCCCACACAAAACCTATAACATTGGGAACACAGTCTCTCCAGTTTATTTCCTACCAGTCAGCACTGTTGCAATGGAAGGACGTCAAGGAGCTAGCATTGTATGTATGTCCATTGTATGACAAGTCATTATGGATTGTTAGTTATTTGCTGTAAACTGGAAACTGCTGTTACTGTTTTTTTTACTGTTTTCACATAATGAGGAAGTAAGCTTGGGGATTAAAAAGGAGGTGAGTTTAGTGTGTCTCATTACAAACAGGTAAATCAAACAGTGTTGCTGAACCTACATACTGTAGTATTAAATAGCCAAATACCACACTCTGCAAACATAGTTCAACTATTTTTAAACATGGACTCTGACTTATCAGCTGGCTGGCATTTCATCCTGTTCTTCATTGTACCTTACTTATGTCATGCTTTCAGTTTCTGCCCTAATGACTACAAGATCAACAAAATAACAAATAGCTTTATTTAGTGGTTTGTTTTCATTAATATATTGCCATAGGCTGCAGTTAAGCACTGTGACATACACAGAACATAAGAATGGTTATAAACAAGTGAAGGTCATTCCACCTACAGTATCTAGCCTGTTATTAGGTTATTAGTAGTTAATTCATCCAAGGATCACATCCTGAAACTGGGGCAACAGCTTCAATGGGTAGCTTTTTCCACCCTCCCAAATGTGAGTTGTCCAGGAAATATTCTTTATTAGAAAATTGTCAGTGATTATTTATTGTTTTTGATGAACAAGGAATTGCAGGGATCTGAAACTTACAAAAGCAATATGCTGAAATGCTTATGGAGTAGTGAGACTGCAGTACACAGATTTTTTAAAACCTCACCTTAATAATCTGAAACTGCACTTTAAATTGACAGTTTTTAGTTTTGTTTTCACTTGCAAAATTGATTAGACAAGTGTTTGGTACTGGCACAGTTAAGATGTTCCTAATTTATATATGGTATGGATGGTAGAGTCCAGAGGTTCAGAAGTAGTCTTGCAACTTATTGACTCTTGTCAAATCCATATATTCCATTGGAGAAAAGCGAAGACACTTATCTAAATAAAGCCTTAGAATCAAAGAATGGGACTGGTTTCTCAAACAATCTTTTTTATATACTATAAAGGTCTATTGTGTGTTTTGTCCACAATTTGAAAAGCCTAAATCAATTATCCCTTAACTGCTAGGAAGAACAATCACGGGAAACCTGAAGAGGAATGTGTCTGTCATGCTCCTCTTTTGAAGTCCATAATCTTTTAACGTTGACCAGAGAATCATTCCAGCTGAATTGGAGGCTGCTTTTTAAAGACTCTGGATTTGCCCTGTGTGGTACGGGAGCAGAGGGTCACTAGTGTAGCAAAGAGGGAATCAACCCACACCAACTGGAGTATAAAAGCCAATGCAGTCATCTGTGTGGTTTCCAGCTAAGATTGTGGACTGGATTGCGTGACAGGCACTCAGGCCATCACTATCCAGATCACATATCTCCCTGCACACTGCTGTGCACCCTGTTTGTTAGCTGTACTGCTGAGGCCCCCTGACCTAGGAATTTTTCCTAGACATTTCTGACATTCTTACCCTGTCACTTAAAAAGCAGTCCTTTGCCTGCTTATATACTTATTCGCTTTAGATCTGATGATAGAATGTGGAAAATAATATTGCAGTGGCATCTCAGGTCTTCATTGAAGTGCGACCTTCTCTTTCCCATTGAAAGCTGTTACTCTAATGCCATAGTAAGCAGCTCTTCTGAGCACATATGCCATTCTCTATGAGACCTCAGTTGGTGAAGGACATTTTTTGCAGTCTTCATACCACTGTTTATGATATCACAGTTTCATTTTGTTTGTTCCGTGAAGGAGATGGCTTTCTCAAAGAGTCGGCAGCCATTAAACCCGACATTTCCTATTTGTGGTGTTCAGTGTGTAGATTCTTACAGAAAAAAAGTCCTTTGTCAGTACGGACATTGAGAGTACAGTCTTTCAGTTACATTTAATAATGTCGGGAGCTAGACAATGACTTTCTGTCCTATATTTTTAAAATGTATTTGGAAATACAAAGGAGCTACATGTAAACAGCCATGCTGTGTTCTGTCCCAGCAACCTAGTAATAGCTTTCCATTTAGTTTCCGTTTCATTCATGAGCTAGTTCCGCATTATCTTAATGAACGGTCTTAACTAAAGTAATGTTCTGGTTTAGCTGACTGTAGAGTAGAATAGAACATGTTTTTTAAGCTTCTTCTTAAGCTCCAGAAGGACTGTTAATCAATGAAGGTTTCTTAATGAAGATCCTATGTTGTGGATGATGGCTGTAGAAGTGGTATTATTAGTAACCACACATTACCCTGCGGTAAGTTCTCAGCTGGTCAGTGTAGAAGTACAAATGAAAAGAAGGGCCTCCAGTGTGTTTTGTGGTTAGTTTATATGAGTCTGTGAAACCTCCTTTTCAAATCAGGGACAGAGAAGAATGGAGAATGTTTATGGCGTAATATAAAATTAGAGCCTGTTGAACCGATGTCCAGTCTATCTGACTGTTTGGAACTTGTTATATGTTGTTTAGTTTTAAGTACAATTACGTTTCTGTAAGTTTCTCACTGTAATTTATTAGTGCATTTATTTAAAAAAGTATATCTTTGATAGTAATTGTGATATAATGAATGTAGTTATATTTTTTGATCCAGATCTGTTACTTTCTAGGATTTCTAACATATTAAATCAAAAGATGTACTATTGAATATTAGTAATATAAGTATTAATTTAAGTACAACTATAAGTATGTACTGTATAACCTATTGTTAGTATCTCCATGTTGTTCAAGAAAGCTGACATAGTAATTTAACAGAGATGCCATGGGTGGGGGGAAAAAAAGGTTTTTTTCTGCTTCATAATTCCGGCTATATCACTTGTGTATATTTTGTTTGAAACTACAGAAGATGAAAACTCGAAGTCGGTAAAGTTGAGGTTGACTATATATGTCCTATTTGTCTGTAGTGCCAGGGGGCTGTTGGCATATTGACTTTCACTAGATCTCACTTAAGTGCAATTGAGTTTGTCAGTGAAACGTGATCAGGTCAATCAGCTGTCACTCGAAGATGTTCCTGTCACCGCCGCTGAGATGTCAGCAGGCCCAGATCGTTTTTCAGATAAGCCTTTCCTCAGAACACCAATTGAAAAGCAAGTAATTAATAGTGGCAGACACAGGGCTCTCCATTTACACTCTGATCAAAGGAAGATGTAAGGAAGACCGAGAGGGCGGTGACTTTTACCAAAATGAAAGGTGCGGGTCGATGAAGGTAGTCATTTTTAATATGACAGAGGAGGAAGGAAGGAGTACTCTGTTGTTTTGTCGGAGCTTGTTTTATTTTAAAATTAAACATGTATAACCTTTGTCTTTCATCACCAGTATAATATTATCTGGGTTTCTAAAAAGCAGTAGTAGAGATGTGTCAAAGCTTTTGCAGTTCTGCATTTTACACCTCGATAACTTGAGATTCTGGGTTAGAGGTGCTGTATACGCCATTGTGAATTGCTGCCGTCGTTTTCACATAATGACTGCTACGGTGTATGTACAACATTTTGCTTGTAAGGGTGATGTCTGTGGAAAAAAATAGTAGTAGCTCTGCTGGTGTCAAGTTTGTGAGAGACGTTTTCTGTGAATGGAGTCTGTGAATAAGCAAGCAGAGTAGAGATATGAGCTACAGATGTGGATACACTCTGTAAAAAAAATGGTCTATTCCAACTTGTAAGTGCCAACTAATACGTAAAGAACACCATGTGGGTGCTCAGGCTGAGGGAAAACCTACTCCTCTCTCATCTGTAAAAGGTAGCAGCAGGCAGATCTCTGTATGACTGTTACAAATGACTATTAAAAGGATCTTTCATCACATTCATGTTTGTGGCTTTTACATTGAAAGAGTTAAAAGAACAGGGAATCTGCAAAGTTGGATGCCTTTAAAACTGAAACTGTCTTGTTTGGCAGCTTTCTAGCATAAAACCCATTTTTTTGTTTAATGCAGCCTAATTTAATTGTTTTGAAAGGTATTTGAAACCTGACACATTCATTAGTATAAACACTTGTGCAACACCAAAGGTGTCTGAATTTTGGCATGCTGGGGTGTAGACATCAGTTTTGAAGTGTTTGAAACTATTCCAAAACAACCCCAGGGGGCAACTTTTTTTGCTTGAACATTTTCATGGTTGGTGAAACTGTCATAAAGGTCTCTTCCCGTGTGTGTAAATTTGTTACAACAAAAACAATTAAACAAAACTTAAGATGGCATATATGTGGATACATAAATAAGTGTTCTGATGGAAAGTACAGCACATATTGTAGATCTGCAAATGTGTCTAAAATGTACTTTATCTTGGGCAAAGTGGAAAATGATAAGATTGGCCTGGTTTCCACACGCTCAGTGTTTCCTCAGGAGTTAACATAACACTGCTGATCAACAACTTATAGTTGTTATATAAAGAAAGTGCTTATATAAACAGTAGAAAAGTATAAGTTTTGGAGGGAAATAAATACTGTATGGCCAAAAATTGGGATCAGTGGTGGAATTTTTGAAAGAGCCTCACGGATCCACTGGCCGTTCTCTCTGACCACACGCAGAAATATATGTTCTGTTATCTGAACGATTTTGCAAGGAAACGGCTCAGACTGTCCTTGCAAATCCTTGAATTGCTGGCAGGATTAGAGAGACTGAAACCTTTTACACTGCAGTGTGAGTGCCACAGACTTTGTGGAATGCTTCTTTGCCGTGACCTTTCACCCACACTGTGGTGAATGCAGAGCTGCCCGTTCTGTGGAGGGGAGGGGGACCTGTCATGTGCCCAGGTGAAAACAAAAGCTGCCAGTTAAATTCAGAAACCGAAAAGGAGAGTGCGAATCATTTCACTGCCATCACCAGAGTCGTTTTTTTTAAGGAAGTCTTTGTTTAAATGTGATCAAACATATTCGCCTTTTCATATTTATTCCATTAAAATAAACATTTGACTTTCAAGTACAGTACAGTACATAGTACTTGTAGACAACAGCTGCGGAGTGTTCAGTGACAGCAAAATATATTTTTAGTGACTATCAAGGCATGTATGATTTTTGGTATTGCCACTTTTTTATACAAAATCCTACACAAACATATGTTTTACTGCTGAAGGAGATTTTGTCTTAGCTCTGCTCTTTTACAACTCAGTACATTAATGATTTTTGTCTCATACAGCACTACCGTGTTATAATGTGGCCATTATAGTGTGGGATTAGTTATGGTTGTGTCTCTCTTTTCACTAAAAATGCCGGTGTTACTAAAATGTTTTAAACAGATGAAGTATGGCAGACAGCAGAAACTGAAATACTTTCTCTGCTAAAACGAAACTACAGTAGGTGAGGTGCAATAAAAATGAAATTCGAGCATGAAAACGTATGTCACAAAAGTCTACATGGTGTGGATGTTCTAGATTCATTGTATTCTAAATTTCATTGTATTCTGCTCTGAATTTATCTAAATACAAACAGTGACCGTTTGACTTTACTTTATTTTCTGTGCCACCATGAACATGAAGGATATATGAACTTTTTTGTGCTATATCCAGCTTGAAAAGTGTTATTTTTGAATACGTAAGTTGAGAGTACAATAAAAGTTACCTTCCGTAAGCCTTGACCGGTTGTTTAAGACAAATTCTGTTAATAATCTGAAAGATAAATATTTAATATATAATATAGTTTTTTTTTGCGCTTAATATTAATTGTTCAGTGCCAACAGCCCTGTTATACTGACATCCTTTGAGGTGATATGCAGGTGATTTCTATGACCCTGCTCTCCTAAGTACTCTGGTGTCTAAGATCAATATCAAGGAAGAGTAAAACCAGCTATTTTTGAGCTAAGTGCACTGCCGCACAAAGGCACTATTGTTTAGTTACTAAGGGGGGAAAACCAAGGGTTCCCTTTTATTAGTTTAAGCCATCCTCCAGTGGCTCTCTGCATTCTTTCAGTTAAAGTTTAAGAGAGAGCCCTCTAAATGTGTTTACATATGACCGTATTGAAGATGTCATAATGGCAAGAATAATGCTGATCATGTCCCATAACACAGCAGAGCACTGATACTGTGTCACCCCCCATTATGTTGAATAGCAGCAGGATTTTTATGTCAGCATATTATAATGAGGAAAGTCCTATCTTTTTGCATAATGGTTTTACATTTTAAAAGGATTATAGTATTTATCATCTTTAACTAACTTCAGGAGAGGCATATCTTGTCAGTAGCTGTTCTTTCGTGCTTTGTGCCTTTAAAAGAAATGTTGGTCTGAACATGAGTATTTGCATATAGCTAACAAATGTTTGATATGAAAAGTACAGGGAGAGTTATCCTGCTAATTTTGAAAAAATCAAGAAGAGAAAGGTTTTAAAATAAATCAGGTAAAGTATCATAAAGGGACAGATGGATATAGTGGGGAAGGTACCTGTAAATGAATAGGCAGTTGAGAGATAGCTATTATGCATTTAATATTAGTACTACATAGTATTTGTTTCTTAAAGTACAAACAATTTTAAAAGAATATCAAACTAGTATAAAAGATTGATTTTCCTCTTGTACCCTTCTGCCTTCCTTTCTTTCCTGCTTGGGTTTCTTTTTCCTTGTAAAACACAGCACTGTATCCCACGCCAAGCCATCTCTGTAGCTTGGAGCAATTTTATTGACTGACTAATATTGACTTCAGCTGCGTCACGAGCTAAATATAAGCAGTGAGGTAACAAACTCCAGGCACAGTTTATCCCTAGGACAAGATGTTCAGACAAAGTGACATGTTCTTTCCTGATATTCGGTTGAGTTTGGTGGGAGTTCTTTACGCTTCACATCAGAAACCCATGGGTTCATTGTTCTTTTTAATATTTAATGTCCCCTGTTGTTTTACACAGGGTGCTGTACTTTTCACAAGCTATATTATAAATGAATCAAATGTCTCACCCATTGACATGAGAGTAGCTTTTAAATTCAGTTGAGTATCCATCAGCTAAAATCAGTCACAAGTCTGTCAAAACAATGGATCCAAACACTGTTGACTGCTTATTTGCAGAGATTCTGGGGAGATCTTGGTGCATTATAGGAGTTGCTGTTACAGAACCTTTTACTTTCTGTAGTACTCGTTAATGTAATCTGGCATGTTTTCACCACACTTGTCTACAAGATTACAGAGATTCCTCATTGGCAGGGGTCTGTGGTCAGGAGCTGGTAAATATATACAATAGGTGAATAGCACCTCTTTTCTGGAGAAGTGTAATCTTTGCCCTGTTTTTACAGTTGATTGTAGTTTGTTTCAGTGCAAGTCAAGGGAACAGAAACTAAATGGTTAGTTCTTAATATTTTTTCCTTTACCTAGTCAAGTAGCTTATATATTTTTTTAAGAAATCAAGACAGTACAGTTTTTTTTCTAGAATATAACATGTTCTACTTATAACAAATTCATTTTAAGCTTTCATTGAGATATTCCAGATATTTCCTTATTCCTGATATGAGCTGCAGTTCATGAGATTTCACACTTACTCCATGCACATGAGTTTTCTCCTTTGCAGTCATGGAAAGATGGTTTCTATAGCAACCAATTTTCTTCCAACTAATTTTGACAGAACTAAAGGGGAGGAAAGAGACAGCTTCTACTAAATGGGCAGTTTCTCATATGTTTTCTGAACAGCTAAACATTCCACAGAAATCCGTTCCGAATTATTGGAACAGTGTTCCTGAAAATCAAGGTCATTTTGCATATTTGCAGAAATTTCAGACTTCTTTAACCTCGCAGTCTGGTAGTACATAACGCGGTACAGCCAGCTCTAGGGGTGAATTGCCACACTTTACAGTCGGCATTATATAAATAACAGGGGAGAACTATTTAACATGTTATGTGATCAAAGTACAGTAGTTAAACCTCTTAAGGTAATGTTGTATGAATGCAATATGATTGAGTGTTGGCATTTCTGTTTGCACAATTCAACCATGTGTAGATGACCAGAGTGGCTAACCTCAAACTCTGCATGCAGAAGAGTCTTATACTGTAAGATCATAATCCACATTTAATTTTTGTGGACATTACTGATCTGAGCACTTGGGGAGGGTGAAGGAATAAATGCATTTTAAAACATAACCTGTCCAAAAATGGGCAATGACATTGTGAATATTCCCTCTGTTAAGTTAATGACAAGCTTGCTAGAAGATTCTTTATTTCTCCTTTTTTCCTTGGACATGCTCACTTTTTCCATGGAGTCTTATCTCTCTCTGTGTTCATGCACCATTAGTGATAAATTGAACAGGTGATGTTAGGTCACTTAGCAACTCATTGCAAACCACAGCAAATGTTGACTTTTTCTTTTTAAAATTGCTTTGCAGTTCACAAAGAATGTCAGAGGTGACTCATCCAGGAAGGTAAGAGATTTCCCAAAATTCCTCACAGCACTCCTGGCAGGATCTGCCTGTAATCAGGGAAAACACACTGAGATTTCAGTTTCATAATCTTACATGATGGACTATTGTAAGAAATATGAAATCTTAGTTGAAATCAATGAAATCTTAGTTGGAATGACTTGAATTTTCTATTAAGGCATATATAATGGATGATTTATTTTAATGTTTTTCCCTTCTGAGAAAAAACAAAAGACATGAAAATGATTTCCTAGGTTTTTATATTCTTGATAATTGTGTTACATAAAAGGTTTTGTCACTTTCAAAGTTTGTGTATACAGTATAGTATATAGTATATTTTGCAAGTGAAGAATTAAAGAACTAAGGTCAGTAGTGCAGATATTTAAAAAAGTTAATAAGTATGAGTACAATTTCTGTTGAAGGGGACTACATTGTGAATAATCTGCATTTACAAAAAAATTATTTTCTACTTTTGTATTGAAGAATATTAAGAAAACCAACCTTATTAATTCATAAACTTATTGGCAGCTTATTGGCAGAAAATGTCTTCCTGTAGTGCTATTGCAGTCAGACTGTTAATTGCATAGACTGTATGCCTTGCAGGAATGGATTTTTTTTTTTACTTTGTTGCATTTTTTTTATGCCCACAATTACAGTGCCTCAAGCATTTTCACTGACAGAAATAACCCTGAACCTTTAAAACGTTTCCTTTTCTGTAATGTCAGAAAGACCAGACCTCTTCGAATTGCTGGAAAGGTTTCGTTTTCCAGTAAGTCAGAAAAAATGTTTCTGTGAGCTGAAAACTCTGGGAAACAGCTCACTACAAATATAGAGCAGAAATGACTAATAATTTAAAGTGGTAGGGAAAAAAATCATATTTAAACACTTTGAGGTGCAATCAAAATATTAAATAACCACTGTTTAAAATTGAGAAATTTGAATAAAATTCTTCTAAGAAAATAAATTAATCTCAAAAGTTTTTAATGATCTAAAGAGCACTAAATACTGCACCTTGCAGGAAATAGCGTTGGTGTTCTTGAGGTCTGACCCAATACTTTTAATTTGCCTCTTTGTTTGATTTGCCTTGGTGGTATTTCTATGGATTCAAATAACTCATAGTTTTACCCCTGAAAACATATCTAAAGTAACTGTTTTACGAAATACTTTAAAACGAGTGTACTAGCCCATATTTTCGGAGTTGGTTTATTGAAGAATGCTAAATGATGTGTTTGTCTTCATTGGTTTTCTGGCTGCATAACTGCAGCTGTCAAATGACAGGTGAAAGATAAGACTCTTTCAGGCAGCTGTGTGAGGCAATTAGTAAATAGATGTATTGGAAACAAAAAGGTACAATCAAGTAGTACAGCCAAAGGGTATAATCACAACTGAATTGAGGCAATTAAGTGAAAATTTAACATTAGATGGAAAAATATACATTGTGTTTGCAAGTGTTTAGGTAATGGAAGCAATTTCAAAAGTGTATTGTTTGTAATACCCTGCAAACCCTTTGAAATGTAATGTGTGGTTTTATGCACCCTTTATTGTAAAGCTTACATCTGTAAAATCAGCGCAGTTTTCTTAATAACCTATTCTAATGATCTTATTAATGACTCTGATGTGATGTCTTCCCATCATAAAGATACTGATTCTGATGTTTGCATAATTCAGTGTTTCCATTTTCCTTGCTGCTCTTTTCTTTTCTTTTCTTCAAATATTTTTTAATGTTGGCAAAATATACTGCAAAGAGTAAAACCTAGTCCTGCAATTTAGTCTTCAACAATTTATTTCCTGTATAAAAAGGGATGGATTTACTCAGTACTTTAAAACTTAGAGTCTGTCTTAATTAGCCAAAATAGGGACACAATAGAGATCTGACTTTTGCCACCTTGATATTGGTTAACGTTGGTGTTTGTGTGTGTGTGTCCATGCATCAAAATTTACAGTGGTTGTGCATGTGCAACTAAATGATTGTCTTGTAATCCAATGAGATAACAGATGGTCTCTATTCTTGGTATCCTTTCAAAACTCCAAAACCCTCCTAAAATCAAGCAAGAATGATTTATTATTTAATAAAATTCTCATAAGCTTAAAAATGGTTTTCTTTTGAAAGTCTCTTTGGATACTTAAACGTGTGGGCAGATTTTGTGCACGTACGTGGTGAGTGATATATTTGACAGGATATACTTTTCTTTTGAATGATGTGTTTTAATTGAAGTATTTTACCTCAGCTTCCCCCCTGGTACTATGGTGTACCACAGGAACCAGCAAGTGTAGTGGAGGTTTGAATAAAGTAATAGAACACTTGGAAAGTGGGTAGATAGGACTGTCTGGGATTTGTCCCAAGAGGTTATTTGTAATAGTCCAAAACCATTCACTCTTCACACTACCTTGACAGAGCGGTTTTAACGTGGGGCTCAGTGCAAAACAGAGCATCAGTCCTGCCACACCTTGAGAGGATCCCCTGCTCCCATAACCCTATGTTTCTAACTGGGGAATGAATGGGAGTCTTTATTCTTGGGAGCAGTTGTGGGAATAGATGCTGAGACTGGGGGTGGGGGCTGCGAACTGCGAGGGGATCAGACTCCTAGGCGGCATGCTGTGTGAGTCCCATTCCCCCCCCACGCCTCACCCCACTTTTTAAGTACTCCTCATCGGAGTGGACACAAAGGCATGTTAGTATTCATTTTGTTTGTTTGCTCTGGACCTGTCAAGCCAGTAGCACAAAGCCGAGAGAGATCAGAGAAGAGCTTCTCACTCAATAGAACCCAAGGGGGTCTCGGGGGGTTAGTTTCTGAGAGCGTGGTTCCCACAGGGGAGGGTGGTCTTTTGGAAAGGGGAAAGGGAGAAAGGGGGGGGTGCTGAGAAAGAGAAAGCTGGAAGGGTGGGGGGTGGAGTGTTGTCTCAAAGCCGAGGCAGCTATGTGAGGATCATATCAATCACTTGTTTTGGAGGGATTTGTTATTAAAGAAGAGGGGAATTTTTTCCCCACCCTTTCTCCTTTGTGTGAAAGCTTCCTTGGACATCTGCCTTGTCCCTCTCAGTTTTTTTTTCTTCAAAAGACCCAATCTACTGGGTATTTAGTCAAAGAGGGTTAGTTTCAAAACTATTTTTTGAAGGGGTGAGGTTGGATAGATTGGACTGTGGAGGGGGGGGGACATGAGACTTTTTCTACTGCATCGGCTCCAATAGGCTGTCTGAATGGACATTTCTTTCAAATTTAGTTGTTTAGAAAAATGATCATTAAATAGTAATTTTTTTTTGTTAATGTTGCTTAACATTTATTGGTTTGCATGAATCACCAGACAACTCCTCTGCAGCTTCAATCTGAAGTGGCTTATCATGTAAACATTTTAAGTACTCTGAATATCAGCTCATGGAAACAATAATTAATGCCAGTATTTTAAAACATTGGTAAATTCAGAGACTTTTTCATCACTCTGGTATGTTCCTCTCAACCTTAATTTCTGTCCATAAGTACATTTGATTGAGTTTCATGCAACTTAATAAGAATCCTTTAGGAATTTTTATGAAACTTCATAAATGAAAGTATAAGTATTTTAAAATACTTTTTTTTGTAAGAACATGTAAATGTAAATGTATTTTTGTAATATTACGGTTATGGACATAAATACATATTTTATCATCTTCTTGGGACTAAAGCATGTTATTTGACGTGCTTTCTTAGCCTTTCAGCATACTACTATTATCACAAAAATAAGTTAAGTTTATAAGTTGGTAAGCCATTTGCAGATGCAGTGTAATTCAGAGTTTATTTAAGGGGGGCCATCAACAATTTTTGGAACAGGAAATTGTTTCCTAGTGTCACAAATGTTCATGAATGAATGAGGACAACTGTTGTAAAGCTGGTGGAGCCGAGACTTATATCTGAGCAGATAGTACTATGCAAGTTCCCTTAAAGTCAATTTTCCTGCAGTATTGCTTCTAAAACTGTGGTAAACATGTCGGTAAACGCAGAGGATTCTTGTGCTATCTTTCCGTAAGTATGCTATCCAAACAATTTGTGTTTTAACCCACAAAATGATAGAATGAATTTAAACTAAGATTAATACTGCTGTATAATCAATAACTAGCCTGTATTAAAATAGATTTTTTTCCTTTGGTCTTTTTAAATTCCTTTATCGGTGTCTTCACATGCTGTGCAGTCTCCAGAAATTAACATAGTAATGTTAATGGGATTGTTGAAATTAAAAAGTAACATTTTGCACACACGGAGACATTAGTCACTTCAAATTATAAACACACGAATGACCCCAAAAATGTAAAGAAAACTTCACCTTTCTAGTAAGAGTTATAAAAACTCAGAAGCATGTCTCTTTTAAACATTTATTAGCCAAGGAATGCAACTTCATTACTATATATGAGTAGGATAATTCAGTAAGCATGCAGTTTTCTTAACCTTTGGATTCAAGTTAAACTGACACAGAACAAAGTAGAGGAAACATTTTTTTCTCCGTAGCAAATTATTTTTTTAAATTGTATTTTCACTATGATAGCCTATTTTTTTATTTAAAATTTCAGTTTAGTTTCGGCTCTGCATCTGTCTCTTCAAGTTAATATTTGTAACTGTCCTCTGGAGTTCCAAACCACTTCCCTTAAACTTGTGAACTGGGATACAGGAATTTTCTTCAGATGAGACGTTGACCTGAAATCTTGACTGCTGAGTGATAAAAATGCTGTGGCATGCAGTGGCCATGCACAATCTGTCCTTCCTAATATTCTGTCTTGATTCTAATGAAAAAAGCAGTTTCTCGCTTATCTATCTGATATGCTGTTTTGTGAGGCTAATGGAGTTGAATACCTGCCTCACATCACCCAGGTGGATGCTCTCCTTCAGTAATAGGTGCTTTAGGATCATTTGGGATCAACGATACTATATAAATGTAATTTATTATTACTTGAAGAGTTCATATTCATATAGGAATGTAGATTTGACATTTTAAAAGTTTTTAGAAGACTGAGGGACAGTTGACACCTGTAAATGTAGATCCCCAATATCTCTGTAGTGGTGACAAAAATTATCACAATCTAGTATTGCACAGTCAGCCATCTCTTTAATCATCTCGTCCCTTCTATCCAAGTAAAATTGTTTGAAGATTGTAATAATCCATATCTTTGAGGTATGTGTCAGGCAGAATATTTTGTTACAAACCAAAAACTGTTTATTTGTTAAATATCGCCCCAGGTATCGATGAGGAATCAAAATACGGCAGTAGTTCCAAAGCAGACCTGTGGCTGTGGCAGGAAGGTGGCTTATTTTTAGACGAAAAAACTGTTTCAAAAGTTCGTATATTTAGTTTTACAGGGGGTTATGGTTTTGGATGGGTACTCTCCCTGAGGCTAGTGTGTCTTGACTGCAGGCAGGCATAGTTAATTTGACACTTGCCCTCCCCTTGTAAAACCGTATCCTCCTGCTGTGATTGTGCTGCATGGTGAAAGTGAGACTGCAGACAGCTGTTTAAGACTGGGGCTGGGGCCTTCAGAACAGGCGGAGTGGCTGCTTTTACATTAAAGAACCCAGTTCCCTGTCTTTAGAGGCTTGCAGAAAATTGGTAAACTTGCCTGTAAAAAGTAGTTTATTCTACTGGAAGCAAACGTATCTCTGGGGAGTGGGGGCACATGTGTTTCACCAAGTTAGAACACTGTATGGGAGAGTTCTCCTGATTATTGTAGATCGACCCACTCATGAGCCACTCTCCCAGAATGTGGCAGTAATGAAAATTGAATGGGGATTTGCGTTGAGAACATTGGGATTATTTTTTGGAACTTGACAGTATTTTGTTCTGCTTTATTTTTTTCAGCTTTATAATAAAAGTACAGTTTTAAACTAGAAGTAAGACTACTGTACAGAGGCCATAATTTAAGTTCCATTTATTCATCATTCATCAGCTACAAATTTCTTCTTACTGTATTTATATACAGTATCACAAAACATTAAAATAATGAAGTGTTAACAGCAGAGGTTACATTGTGTTTTACAAAACAGTCTCTTTGTTTTGGCCATTATCACTGAACGTCTTTGGTAGGGGGCTACATTTAAGATATTTTAGTAAGCTGTATGTATAGTGTCTTAAGTACACAGTTAATTTTTATTCACAGTTTACCACACTAATGTAAAAAATTCATTGACATTTACAAAATATAATCTGCAGCTGTTGCATCAACTTACTCAACACGTGGTACAAGTAATATGAATGTTAGTTTTTGCGGGGAGTCTTTAAATGTGATCAAAGAAATTTGAAGAGATCTTTTGACTTTTATTTTACATGAAACAGAACAACAGAGGGGCCATATATGAGAGGAGATGATTCAGCCATTCAAGCTCATTTGGTTCATTTTCCCATAGTGCCATAGAGCAATGGTCCTGGAGATACACTGGTGGCTAGTTTTCCTTCCACTTGAGCTCTATCTCTCTGATGCTAATCGATAACTGAAATGATCTATCTGCTTGATTTATTTATTTTCTTCTTTAAGTCCCGAGTGACAGAACTACCCTACTTCAGGCATATGGCATCCAAGTATTTCAGCACACACAACTTTACCCAGCCTCTTCTCAACTTGCGGGGCCATATTTCTGACTGAACAGCTCTTACTAGTTGATCAATTTTTGATGAACAGACACAGGTGGGAATGACACTTTCAGACACTCCCCTAGTGAATGTTTTCTTTTTTCTCTTCTGCAGAGATCCAATTGTTTACTTTTCAGGTGGCACACATGAATGACTAGACACTTTAATGACACTTTCAATCTAGTCACTTCCTGTTCCAAATCAAGGCCCCCTCACTTCTGCATGCATGTGAAACTGTTGTGGGATGGGTTCTTAGATTGTGGAAATGAAATACAGGCTGTTGGCTCTAGTGCCTGGCAACTCTTAAATCTCTTACCATTAAAAAAAGCATGGTAGCTGGATTAATACTGGCGTCACCACATTGTCTCTGCTTGCGCATGTGTGCACTCTTTAATAGATTGGCATCCCAATAACAATACAGTAGCTTGTGTCCAGGATGTAGTCCCGCCTTGCTTCCGAGGATAGAATCCGAGTAGTTACGACCCTCACCAGGAATGAGAGACTTTCCGATAATGGATGGATGGAAGACAGAAGGGCAGTGGCACAAATTGTGTAAACTAAAAGGTTAACCTCTTTGCTCAACAAGGTCGAAAGGGAAAGCAGTCGTGATTAGTAACCTATTTGAGCTCAAATTATCAAGCATGCTGCTAAAAAGTCATTTGAGACTTCCCTACGCAAGGTTTAGGAAATGGAGCTGTAAAGAGCGTAATGGAAATCTGTACTCCGCAGCGGTGATCCAATTTTAAGCACACCGCTGTTTGGCCAAATGACGGGACATAAATAGCTGTTCATTTTTCACCACTACCTCAGCAGGAGAAATCAAACATTTCTTTCTTTTTTTGGAAACTTTCTGGGGGGTACTTATAGTTCAGAAGATATATATTTTCATTACATATTTCATTTCAACACTCAAAGGAATTTGAGGTTAATCTGTTGTGCATATGCCCAAGCCAAGGTGACATACAGTACAGCATTCCCCAGACAAGGACATTTTCTAATAGAGTATACAGTATATGGTTTTCTTAATGTGTTCCAAAGTAGCCATGATACTTTCCGCAGTTATTAAGAAGCTATGTGGCAGTTTTAACATTTTACCTTTACATAACCTGGCACATCTGTGGGTTCCTACAGTATGCGTTTTCTGGAGTAGCCCTGACCATATGCCTTTCTTACAGCATACTGTATATGTTTTCCTATACTGTATGCGTTCCATAAGAACTGTAAGGTGTTATGATGTGGTTTTGTACTTGACCAGAAGGAAAGGTAAAAGGTCTTATTTGGCTGCCCAATCATGTGAGCAGTCAGTGTTATTCATTTTTTTATTCAGTAATTTCTGTAGCCTTCTATTGCTTAGTGACTATTTGTAAGCCATTCTACAATAGATACAGGCTGTATTCTATGAATGTTTAAATATTTTAAGAACACCTGAAACTTGATTTGCCTGTAGCAGCCACGTTTTTACTTATGTGGAAAGTTGTGCTAAAATAATTTGAGAGAACATGCCCCAGTTTATGAATACTAAATTTAGTTCCAATTGTCCAAGCACATTAATAAAGGATGTAATCTGCATATTTTTAGATTTAGCTTCAGATCTTTACATTCACAGGGCTCAAAGAGTTTTAAATTAAATTAAACTTTTGAATCAATCAAGATATAATGCATTATAATATTACTCATAGCTCATAACAGCCAATGTTTTTAAAGTAGCATCATGCCATGAACACAATTGACAGACAGCACAACATACAGTCTGTGTACCATGTTTCACTTCATTTCACATAATTCATTCAGAGAAAAGTCTTTCAGATGTTTTTTTCCCTCAAATCCAAGATGGTGGCCAAACCATTAGCATTTTGTGAACACAGTTTGGGACTAGCACGGCCCACCAAAGTTTCAGGTTTGTACAGCGTTTCATTTCAAAGAACAACAAATCTGAAAATTCTGCATATGTTGTTAAAATGGCTGCCATTTTATCCCAGCCAAGCTGGCATGACATTTCCTCTGACACAACTTCCCATAGGACTTTATAATCCTGTCAGATTTCATGAGCTTTGATATAGAAGGCTGGATTTCATAGGCATTTGAAAATTCAGGCAGAAGAAGGTTAAAATCTGAACTCTTATAATATGGTTCCATCAGCTTCATTGCATGACCCCCGAATAATAATGTACTTTCATTTCCTTCATTATCTGGCACTAATTCTGTTAATTTAGCTTGACCCCCTAAAGGAATGAGGATTTTACTGTGAATACACTGTTGTACATAATAATATGTCTCATTTATTGGTTCCTAATGTGGATTCCTTTTGGTGAAACACTTGAGAATAATTAACACAGAGGTTATCATCCCACTGGCCTTGAATTGATATGAGGTTATTTAAGTTTAAAGTTATTTGGCAGCAGGCTTACATATATCTTCAAATGAAGCAGCAATAAACTGCCTTTTTGTCTTTAAAGTCAATGTCTTTAACATTCTAGCACTGAAGTTGAATACAGGCAGTGCTACTGTTTGGACTGGGAAATGTAGAACTCATTGTTTTATAGCTGTACCAAGCACTTGAAGAGAGTCATTAACATGCCCCTAATTCCCTGGTCACATAAGTTATACTGTTTGCCATACAGAATGACAGTAGCCTGTGTTGTTTCATTAAGCACAAATGCTAGTTATTGAAAATTGCAAGCCTTTGATAACAAGCTAATTAAATGCAGACAATAATGAGTACTAGGTAATTTAACAAGAAAACGGGGCACAATTTCACTTCCCTGTATCATTGTAACTAGTGAACCCTTGTGATTGAATACTAACAGTGTTTTTAAGCCCTTCATGTACGTAGTTTTTAAAGTACAATGAAAACAATGATTTTCCCCCATTTTAAAAACTTCTCCACCATGGTTGTGATTTACTGAACAACATATAGAAAAAAAGTAGGATATGTAAAACAAAATAATATCTGTAACTGTCAAAGGTTTATGAACATATGACCATTGTTTCCTAGAACTTTTTATATTTTCCCCAAAACTTTATATATTTTCATATATTGAGAACTTCAACTGCCTTTGTATTGATCCCTTTTCTGTTTCAACCAATATTTTCACAGTTTCCTTTTAACTACTTTATGTTGCATATATGTTTAATATTTACTTAAATACATTCAGTTTTATAAATATGCTATGAAGCGATAAATTTATAGATTTTTTTCCTGCTCGGTATGTTTGGTCATAATTCTGTATTTATTGAGCTGAACAGAGCTATATGATGCCACGGGCTTATACTTTTCATAAGAAAATACCACAGTGTCTAGATAGTGGAAGAACTGTGGCATTATACCTTACAAGTAGAACCATTAAATGTTTAGTAGGGACTGGAGGCAAAATCGATCTGAAGGTCACCATCTAGCCAGCTCACCTTCTTAAATGTGTAACTTCTAAACATACACTAGGAGATAGGATGGAAAATTAATTAATTGTCAAGAGGAGTCCTTCCAATTTCAGTTTTCCAGGACAGGTGTCTGTAGCTTTATTAGTGAATGTATTTTTGTTGTGATAGTGAATAAAGATGTCATAAAAGTAAGTAACTATTTTGATGATGGCTTGTAAAGTAAAGTGTGAATTGAAATTTCTCATATGAATGCCATTTTTATATTCATTGAGACAGGCACAAAAAGGAAAGATCTAGTTTTTGCCAACTAATCATAGTGTCTCCATCATAAGAACGATATGAAACTGGCATATTGCAGCTGTCCATGGCCATCATAATCCATTTATTGCTGAATGCAAACAGAAAAATTCTGCTGAAGAGATTTTAACTAGGGTTCACTTTTGAAGTATCCGGTACATGAAGAAAATTGTAGTATCTTAAATAGAGAGCAAACAAAGCATAGTTTATTCAGTGAATGACTTCACAAATCTTCTAGGAAATAAAACAGTAGATAATCCAATCCATTTTGAGGGATATGAAATGTATAAGTTCCTAATAATTTTGGAGACAAAACTCAAGAGACCTGGACAAAAATGGTTTCTTCAAACATTATCCACACACATGGTTCTGAATCTTGTATCAGCTTGTGCTGTTACAACTTGATCTTACAAAGATTTTTCATTTATAGCTTAAGAAGTTGGGGTGATTAAAACAAACATAAGGCTACCTCATTTTATGAACATCTGGAATGAAAATGATCAGACACAGTTTACCTGACAGCTGAGTGCATACCATATGCTAAAATGGAAGAAATGCTACTTATTGTGGATTCATACATCTTGATGTGTATATCTGCGCATTTAAAAGATGTCTTATAGTGTCATTTTTAGCTTGAGCAGTAAATTTTTTGTCATGTATTTGAAAGATAAGCCCATATCTTAACTGCACTATTCTGTACAGTGTATAAAATTAATATGCTCTCACTCTGCTGAGGATAACAAACAATGTGTGTCAAAATAGCTAACACTAATTGCTTGAATAAATCTTTCTAGGAGATAGTAGAAAGTAGTAGTTTTCTTGTTAAAAAATGCTAAGAAAGCTACTTAACTAAGTCTAAATTGAGGCTATTACAATCTGGAGAGAATGTAGCAAGTCAGAAATGCTCTGTGTTACATACGAGACATTGATATTGATTCTCACAATGGTCTATGTAGTAGATGGGTATTTTGTGCTTTTATCCAACGATGAGGATATTTTATTTGTCCAAGATTGAACTGCAAATCCTTCTTACCTTTTTACACAACAACAGTAGCATAAAAGCAAAGCTGTAACTGTAAATGTGGGGAGATTTCTAATCTTTAGGTGTTGCTCTGTTCCTGCAGTTCAGCCTATGTCAAGCCTCTCATAGTCCTGAAATGCACGGTGTTCCTGGTGGCCAGGGAGTGGGAAAGGCAAAGGCCATGGCAGACAAACAGTCACTTCTTGTGTGCTTAATGGACAGAGGACTGGCTAGAAAACCCCAGCTCTGGAAGAGAGGTTGTTCGGATGCCCAGCCTTTTCTGTTCTTTTCTTCTTCCTCTTTCCTGAAGTCACGCCTGTGCCATCTTTGTCCTTTTATGCTCGGAGTGGGGAAGGAAGGAAGATTAGAAATGACAGCTGTGCCTGTAAAATAGTTGACGTGACTGAAGCAACATGCCCATTGTGGGCACCAACCCCCTTCCTCTCTATCCCCCAACCATTGACGTTCAGGGAAAGAAAAACTCTGAACATCTCTCTCAGTATATGTGTGTGTGATAGGAATACATTGGAAGCTGGGATTTCTATTTTTAATTATGGACAGGCAAAGATGAAAAAGAAAATAAGTAGGCTTGTCTCGTGCATCTGAGTACATGTATAAACATGTGTGTTTGTGGGGATGAATAACAAAGACTTGGCCAGTAGGTGTTTTTTTCTTTCCAGACAAGGAAAAAATCGTGTTGTATTTTCAGATGTTTGATTGAGGTCGGAGGGAGAGACAGAAAGCTTTGAGGAGGGATGGCAGGGGAGAGAGCAGGCAGACAAAAAGCTGAACCTGTGCCAAAAGGCAACTGCCGCAGCAAGAGGAAAGACTCTGCAGTCAGATTAATATTTGCAATGTGAAATGGCTTTTATAGAGCAGGAGACCGTGTGGGTGAATAGTGAAAGGATGGGCTGTGCATGTTGGGGGGGAGAAAACAGTGATGTTTCTTTGGACAGCAGTCTTAAATATAAAACATTTTCATGAAATTCTCATCCTAAGAGGTGACAAGAAACAGTGTTTTGTTTTTCTTCAAACTATCATTTTGTTTTCTTATGGCTGTCTTCACTTCTGGAGCAGCAAAGGATTCAATCATAGTTTTATTTTATTTTTTCCATGTCAATCATCTTCTGTGATTGGACAAATAAGACAACGTACCTGTTTTGCCTTTGTTCATAAACTAGTCACAGTGCCCAAACAAGTAAGTAGGTGGCAAACTGTTTTTCTGTGCTTAAGACGTCCTGTTTTTCTTACTATTCATAAGAGGTGGGGAGGGAGTGGAGCTTGTTTTTGGGTTTGGCTTTTAATGTAACTTTAAGTTCCATTTCCTCATATGCTTGATCTGGGAATGATATGGCAGAGAGACCTGCAGTTAAGGCTCTCACTTTTTAAAAAAAATGAATTTAGGTATTCCTGTTGTATCAGATTCAGGCCTTTGAATCAAAACTATTTCTGTTCTGTTCAAAATTTGACATCAAATGTACAATCAGCAAAACAGGAAGGTTTCCGGGGGGGGGGGGGGGGGGGGTAAGTATTTTTGGATTCATTTATAATCTCTGCCTAGTCTCAGGTTTAGATCTTTTAATTTCAATTGAGGTATTCTACCTTTCCATTCTCATTTTTTGTCACCTTTAAAAAGAACTTCAGTAAAATCACAAATCCTTGTGAGGTCAGAAGGAGGACTGAGCAAGATTGTGAAGTTAAACTTTATTTGAAACAGTTATTCAAGTTATTTGAAGCATAGCAAAGTGCACCTACTCATTATGATCTCAAATTCACCTTCTGTTAGAAATATATGAAGGCAATATCCTTCTTGATGCATGGCCCATCAGAAGGATATAGGTTCCAGGTGAGTCCTTGGTCCATCTTATCATGCTGAACTTTAGCATGATGAGAAGTGTGTTATGAATCCTCTGAAGAAATTCAAAAAGTACTTTGCTACATTTGAGGACAGAGCAGTCAAAAGCTGGTTTGTTTTTCTCTTTTTCAATTAAAGTTGAGTGGTGTTGGTATTATATCTGCATGCAGAGGGATTATAAACTTAAATGAGAAACAAAATGTTAGTGAAACATTTTACCATCTAAGAGTGCAGTTATTACCCAAATAGAACCTGGAAAGCACCATTCAGGTCCATTGTCAATCAAACAATGTTTCTATTTCAGTTGGCATAAGGAATGCTAATATAATTATGATTAATGGAAATTGTTTCTCTCTTGCTATATATAATATAGAAAAAAATGATCATTTTCATTGACATCTTAGTTAATATTCTAAATGGTATCATACCATTGTCAGCATGTTTTATCAAACATTTCTTTAAATATTGTCTAGATTCTGTTTTGTTCCATGGGAAGTTACTGTAGGTTTGCCTGACAAATGGATGAACAAATTGGATATTGGTGAGCAAAGCCAGATATAGGCAAGGATTCAACCACTTCATCTAGAAGAAAAGAATAGGTTGTAAATCTCTGTAAACATGTATTACAAGCTTGCTGTCCACTGGGATAGATCCATTATTCTCCAGAAATATCCAGCTGAAGAGAGCAGTCAGTTGAAATCAGATCTGAGTAAATTAAAGATGTGGATATTATTACAAAGGCAGCCATGAGCCTGAGCTCATATTCTCCATTAGTCCTTCAGAACAGCAATTACTTTATCCAATCGCGGGTTACGGTCTAATTTATTTAACACAATTATCGCTCCTATCCAAATGGTAGCTTAGACATTTTGCCTGACTATAGCTGATGCTTGCTCATTTCCTTCAGCTTGCCACTGTTTTCTCTTTTCTTGCTACTTGCACTTTTATTCTCACATTCTCATTTAATTTTTGTTTCCTCTGTTACCCAGTTAGTAGCATTCTGGTCAGTATAACTCACATTTCCCCTCTTGTTTTTTTAATTATGTGCTGATTATCCCTGCCTGTTTTACAGTCCTTTTTTAAATGTATTTTCTGAACACGTCTGAAACGGCACATCTTTATTTAGCCTCTTCTGTTCTTTCCTGCATCTTTTTGACACTGTGATTGAGAGGCATCCCGGGTAATTGGAGAGAGGCTTTCCATATCAGATGGATGTCACCCAATCCCTTCATTCGTTTCTTCTGCTCATGTGTCTCATGACTGAATGGAACTAACACAGGAGTTGTCAAATTAACCAGCAGTTCTATTCACCTGCTGCTTTTCTGAAATTGTTTCCAGTGACTGACTTACAAATACTGTAATTTGACCAATTAGTTCAACAGTTCAAGGAGCATCACCAATGATCAGAGGGCAAGTTGGCCTGTATGTGTTGTACTCCATGTACTTCTGTAG
The DNA here is from genome assembly GCF_055471065.1 of Atractosteus spatula. Taxonomy (NCBI): domain Eukaryota; kingdom Metazoa; phylum Chordata; class Actinopteri; order Semionotiformes; family Lepisosteidae; genus Atractosteus; species Atractosteus spatula. Next base: position 32,944,586 of record NC_142708.1, read on the forward strand.
TCAAGCATGTACCTTTGTGTAACTTTTTTTCTTTTAAAGCAACACTTGGGAGAATTGACACTCATTGTCACTCAGGAACAGGAACAGACTCTCTTCGGTCTTTTAAGAAAATGAGCTTTGTATCTTAGTTATTTATTGGCAATAAAAATCAAATGCGGTAGAAGATTGTCATTCACTCAGTCCTTCTTAGACTTTTTGATATATATATATACTGTATGCAGCCTAATGTGTACTATATCCTTAGGAAAAGTCTTCACAGTAATTCTTCACCACCACAGCGTTTCAGATTCTTGGAATCAGAGAATTGTCCACTGGACAATTCCATGTCCATTGTGCATCATTTCTTTGATTAGAGTTTTTACTGTCCTTTTCACAACCCATATAGGACATACAATAAGTTGTTGGCTAAGACCTCTGAAATAAATAGTTTGACAGCCATTAGGAAAAGTACCAATAATAAAACATTACCCTCAACTCCAGTGTATTTTAGTTCAACGCTTCTTAGACCTAGTATAACAATCATGCTGTGTTTCTCTCCAGGTTTTGGTTCTACTTATGTATTTTAAAACAAAAATAGGACAGCAAAGTCAAAACTATTTTTTTCTTTAAGGCAATTTGTATTTGTGATCATGAGACTGTATACTACACTCAGAAATGTACTTAAAGTGAATGTGTGTAAGTGCTTGTGGTCACATGAAATCACTGGGTTGGACACAAACTATAGTTTTGTTCCAATATGATCAAATGTATGCATTTGTAATCACCTAAAAATAAAACCTAGGGTATTGTATTTATCGTTCATGTTAATCTCATGACCACAAATGCAAATGTCTTGACTATGAAGCAAAAATAAGTTGAGTCAGCAAATCCAAATATTTTTAGAGGGCATTGTATTCATTCTGTATCACCTGTTCATGCAATCCACAAATATACATAAATGATTTAGGTTCACACTGAGGAGTGAATCTAGGTGTCCGTGCAGGTTGGTTAGAAAGGCAGTCCAGGCATCGTGAATTGAAACAATGGAACCTGGGTGGCAGTCAACATCTAAGTGGATATCACGCACAGTTCAGGGTCAGGCAGAGAAGGTTAGCAGAATGTACTGATAGCTATTTTTGGTGGTTGTGACTCATGGTAACCCTTAGTTACTGAACACACGCACTTGGTGGTCCAGCACGTCACTGGCTGACACTCATCATACCAGAAATAAACGAAAAGATGGAAAGGGAAAAAAGTGAACTCTTGCCATTACTGCTTTCGAAATCCCACCTCTTGTTATCTGAGTGCTTGGAGGTTAATGCTTCAGCTCTTCAGCCTGTTTCATTGAGTTCTTTTTTATTTATAAAGGCAATTCTGCTTGCTGAATTCTGCTTACAGTAGACATTTTAAGCCACCAGCTGCATTCAAGTCTTTCTGAGTCAACTCAGTAGTTCAGTAGTTTTGCCAGACCATATTCTGTTTTGAGGAAGATAGTACGGTATAATTTAATGAATGTTTTTTAATTTATTTAGATGTAGGTTTTGATTTTGTAACCTTTTTCAGCCTCGGCACCCTCCCTTATGTACTGTCCCATCAGTTTATCTACAAACTATGTGCGCACACACAAAGCATTTAGTGGATGCCCTTCCAGTTACACATGGAGTTTCCAAGACCGTTAGCCAGATACTCCTGTTGCTTGGTCCTATTTTAGTAGTGCTTACTAAGCTGCTATGGAATGGTTATGCTCTGCTTTTTGTTTTTTTATCCATTCCCTCTTAGGAGAATGTAGAGATTCCTGTTTTGTATATGGTTGCATTTGCCTTTTTAACGTTTTGTTTTACAGAATGTTAAACTGCTACATATTGCAGCGCCACTTTATTTTTGCAGAATGCTGTAGCTGTTTCAAATTACCAGTATGTTGCATTTACCAGTAAGTAAGGTTGTCATTTCAGAAGCTTGCAATCTCACCCTTTTAAATCCTTTATGTATATTTTTAAAGCATTTTTTTCTATTTGTTTCATAATCAGTAGTAAAAATCAAAGTGGTCCTCAAAACAAAAGAATGTCTTCACAGCAAGTATTTCAGGAGAATGTAAGTGTATAAAAGCTTGTGCGCTTTACTGTTAGAATAGAGTTTTCCTGACCTCCCTAAAGCTGCTGTATCCTGCACTGTATTTCAGTTTAGATGCCATAGTCCTTAAATACAGTAAACGTTTCCTTTTAAGAATGGACATAACAGCTATTGGAATATCCTGTTGAGTTCTATACATAACAGCAAGTAAAATAAAACTTTTGTCAAATGTCATCATTTTTTCCTTGGCTATTTACAGTTTCATTATGCTTAATACTTTAACTCTGCTGAACCTTGTTCTTTTTATACACCTGTATTTCAAAAACATCTGTCAGTTGCATTGCATTAGTTTGCATGAGGTAATGGTTTTGGCCCTAGAACAGCAGTGCCTCAGTCCTAAAGCTTATTGAATATCTTAATTCTTGAAACATTATAAACCGTACCACTTTATAATAAGATGTCGCAAAAGGAGATAGAAATTACTCAGTCTGATTTAAACTTTCTGTTACTTAATGGTTACCTAGATTGCACATTAGAAAGTATTAGTGGCATTTTTATAAGAGAATTAACACCTTTCACATAAAGATTATGTAATGGCTGCAGTGTTGTTTTTGAGAACAGAGGCTATAATGCTACTTAGTGAAATTTAGCAGCTGCTGGTAAGCTTTGGCACACAGAGTTTGAGACCATATCCTAAGGGTTTGGGGAGACCATGAATTCCTTAAAGGATTATGGGATTAAGAAGCTGAAAGGTGATGCAGTTTCTCAGAGACGGAAAATAAAAAGAGCAAGACCTGCAGTGTGGAGATCTCCTGTTAATGCATCTCTCAACGGCACTCCTTTTAATTAAAAAACACTGATTGAAAGATACTGGGGAGGATTAGGCACTTGGAGGTCTCCAGCACAGCACTGCTGCAGAGCACACAGCTCCCTCCACCACACTTCCCTTGGCCTTCCTGACTTTTCACAGAGCTTACTGGGAATTTTACAGCCAAGCGTGACTGCATAGAATGTTCAATGCAGATAAAATGTCCTGCTGCTGCATGCTCTGAGGAGGCGGCTTAATGAGTTGTCACTTAGCGATTACAGCTGAGAAAATGGAGCGAGAGAGAGAATGGTACAATATATAGTGGTTAGATGTACTCTCGATTGTCTCTTTCCTCTTTACATCTTTTTAATTCACACTAGGTTATTTGAGAAAAGCAAGTACTTCATTTTGTAGCCTAGAGGCCCGGTGGCTTTTAATTGTTATCACTTGTCAGTAAAGGGTGGCAAAGAAGGTCTTCTCTGAATTTGTAACTATCTGTCTGAGGTTCTGAGAACATTCCTTATAAGCAATTGGGTGTTGATCAGAAAGAAAAAGACTTGTCAGAAAGCCACTAACCGCTTCCACTGTCTGGCATTATTTCTTTAGCTGCTTGGACAACATGGTACATGGTACCCTGCACTAAATTGCCTGGCGCCCAAACTCTTCAAAGTTGTCATCCTTCATTATCATGTAATATAACATCCTCAAGCAACATTCAGAATCTGAAGACTTTTTGTTGTTATTTTCTCTTTGTAGTTTTGTTGACACATTTGTTGGCTAATTTATCTTGGGCAGTTTTTCCTAATGTAATGAGCAGGGGTCACAGTAGAACTTTATCCCTTTTACATTTAATGCTGTTTTTTCTGTGTGAGCTTAACACTGCTGGACTAGAAAACAGTCCATAATTTGTAGGTTTGCAGTGATTCATGCTATCCCAGCACATACTATATAGACCATTTTATGTTTAGCTGACATATCATAAGAAAGGTATTTTTTAAGGTTGATGGAAAATATTTAAATCCTGTTAGAATACTCTTAGAAATACTCTTTGCTTTTTTTGTTTAGTCAAATATTTTCACTTTCATTTCTACCAGCAAAGCATTCTGAAATCCCTGCTTGTTACATAAGCATCTAAGTTTAATTTATCCAGGCATCAAACATGTCTGTTATTGGTGTCTGCTATTTAAAGGTTAGTTTTTCTTTATCATACTTTATTTAGAATTAGATTATCTTACCCATGGATTGATGGATAATATTAAGACTATGAAAGGGAGATAATAACTAGGAGTTAAATAAGCATCCCATGTACTTTACTAGCCTGCTATTCATTGACCTAGCCCAAACACAGATCTTTCAGTATCAACTGCTGAATTCAATATAAGCTTCAGATGTTCAAGATGTTTAGTACAGTGAAATGATAATCTTGCCTTTTCTTTCTCTCGTTTGGTAATGTCCTCGTCCTTAGAATTTTAAAGGCTTTCTTTACAACTTAATATAAGAATGTAGTTTTCACTACTTGCATTGAGTTTGGGCTGTAAAATCCATTTTACTTTTTTCTTCAGTTACATTTTTACTCAAGAATTTTATAGCTCTGAGCTTATAACTAAATATTGAGAATGGAGCAATTCTCAATGGGACAAGGAATATGTCTTAAAAATGTAAATTGACTTGCGGGTATGATATGACAGAGTCTGTTAGCTATATATTTTGAATCCTTGAATTTACATTTGGAACATCTTTGAATAATATTTTAAATGGCAAGAATTCCCCCCCATTTCTCAGTATTACAATTGAACTTGTGAAGTTGCAGGTCATTTATGTAGCAGAGCTACTTTTGCTACCAGACTGAATAAATGCCTTGTGCACTATATGGCCAATAGGACCATATCACCAAGATAAAGAACCCTCTGCGAAGCTTAACTGTAACCACAGAGGAGAAAAGAAAACTTCAAAACCTCTTTTATGCTTCAGGCTCAGCTGCAAAGCTGCAAAATGGAAGCTGACCTGTGCTAAAAAACAAAACTGCGGTTAAACTTCAGGACTGGTTTGTAGCTCTTGGCTTTCGAAAACAGGATGGTTTTACAAAACATGCATGTGTGAGAAGTACAAGACATTACTCATTTCACTACCCATGCTTAATAACCGTAAAACCACCATTTCTTTCTGTACCTTTTGTTCTAATAAATAAATTAATTAACTATTACCACCTTCTATGTCATCAATAAAGTAATCTATCAAACCTTCACAGACTTTATCTGTTTTTTTTGCATATGCACTTTGCCTGTGTGTTCTGGATTCTAAGATGGAGCTGACCCATATAAACAATGTCAATCCGAGCCTTTCTCAGTGAAGGCACTTCCATTTTCATTTTGTAGGACAAACATTTTCTTAATGAAAGTGATTAACAGTAATAGACAACTTTCAAAAGCAAAGCAGCCTTCGCAGTGCAGTGACTTTGACAAGTCAAATTGCTCGAATGCAAGGAGATCTGCATTTTTTTTTCTTTTGATTGTTTAAATACAGGACAGCTGCAAATTCAGTGAACCTTTCCAAGAGTTGTACAAGTATTTCGTCTTGGGATGAAAGTGGGGAAATTATCTGTCCTGATTGTTCTGTGATGTACTGGCATTCCGTACCAGACATTGTCCTCCAGGATGGGAATCGTTTCCTAATATAAAAGGATGCATGGAATTTGATCTGTTCCACACATTCTGACATCCAATATTATATTGGATTTTCCACTTTGAAACCATGCTGCACCACAATGCTTCCAGTTTTTGGTAGGTTTTCACCAATTGTGTGGTTTGAATATATTGGCACATAACACTGGGCCGTGCAACCTGGCAGTGGAGGGGAATCAGGACATTTTGGCAGGTTCTTCTAATCTTCCCACCTGAGCTGCTCATTTTTAGCACTTCACAGGTTATACTGCCCTGTACAGATGGTTCAGCATTGATTGGAGGAGGAGGAGGCACATTCTTTACCAGCCTCCCCACGAGTCTGCATGCACACTCATTTTCCTTCATGATACCATAGTAATTGTCATATGCAAGCGATTACAAAACATATCAACTCATGAAAATGCATTGTTGTATAATTAAAGCTGTTGTTGTTTGATGGGTTGTTTTCTTCAGAGCTTCTTGAATCATTGGATTTTCCAAGCCTTTTTGTTTCTCCCTTTTCTGTAATCCATCTGGGTTTGGTACTCAGTAAATGGTCTATATCCAGTTGCCTCAGCCACTGATGTATTCTCTTACAGATTAATCGAAACTTCATCATTTCTTCTTTCCATTCCTTAAAAATGGTTTCTAATATTCTTCTGATATTAATGGTGAAGTGCATCTAGCTTCTGAGTACCTTTGCAATTAGCTGTGTTTCAATGAGTTGCATAGGTATGGTAATTACCTTGTACACATTGAGTTTGGTCTTGAGAGAGATGTTTTTGAGTTGCCAGAAGTTTTAAATTTGGCGTTTGGCTTTCTATTTCTTATTCTTACTATTCTGGAGCTGGAACGATCTTGGCTGAAGGCTCTGCCAAATATCAGTCTACTTCAGCCTCTGATAATTGGTATGACCTGAGGAGTATCATCTTACAACTGAAGTTTTTAAGTAGGTTCCAGGATATTTGTCTGATACTTGATGAGTTGTATGGTGCCTGATAACATACATTTGCTTTTACTTTACAAGCAATAGCAAAACTACTAACATTTCTTGTAAAGTTAAAGACACATGCAAGAAGAAAACATTACAGTCTTTGTCTCTGAATGCAAAACATTTTTTAATAATCTTCAACTGTGTCTAGATCTTTAACATCTATCCACGTCTCTGTGGATAGATGATTCAAAATATAATAATAATAATAATAATAATAATAATAAACTTTATTTTATATAGCGCCTTTAAAGGTGGGTTCTCAAAGCACTTTACAGGATGACAATAACAATAAATAAGAAGAATACAACAATAAATAAAGACAAACTAAAACACAATTACAGTATATAGAGGAGACCGTGGATGGTGGTACTAAGAAGAGCAGAGGGGTGAAGAATGGAACCAGTTAAGTAAAGGCTTTTCTGAAGAAGAGGGTTTTGAGTCTGGATTTAAAGGAGTTTAGAGAAGGTGACTCTCTGATATCCTTGGGGAGAGAGTTCCAGAGCTTGGGGGCATAACAGGAGAAGGCCCTGTCCCCCATACAATGTAGACTGGCTTGGGGGACAGTAAGGAGAGCAGAATTAGAAGAGCGAAGGTTGCGAGGTGGTGAGTAGGGAGAAAATAGTTTAGACAGGTACTGAGGTGCCAAGCCATACAGAGCCTTATAGGTGAGCATGAGGATTTTAAAGTCTACACGGAATTTGACCGGAAGCCAGTGCAAGGACTCCAGGATAGGAGTAATGTGAACACTTGCACTAGACCTGGTCAGGATTCTGGCTGCTGAATTTTGGACATACTGCAATTTGTTCAAAGTAGATTTAGATACCCCGGCGAGTAGAGCATTACAGTAGTCACTTTGAGAGAATACAAATGTGTTGATCAGCTTTTCAGCCACAATTAATGATAGCATAGGGCGTAGTCTAGCGATATTTCTAAGGTGAAAAAAAGATGTTTTGACAGTATGCTGCACATGTGGGTCGAATGTTAAGCCAGAATCGAATATAACCCCAAGGTTTTTCAATTTTGATTGAAGCTCAAGTACAGAGCCATCTACAGATAGGGTTACAGGACTGGCTTTACGAAGTTGACGGGGGGTGCCAATAAGCATGACTTCAGTCTTGTCGCAGTTAAGATGAAGGAAGTTTTGAGTCATCCACATTTTTATGTATGTTGTGTTCTCTTTCTTCTTTTTTTTCAGCAGAGAAAGTAAGATGTTATGGTCAACAGTGTCAAAAGCAGCACTGAGATCAAGAAGGATGAGTATAGAGAGAGAACCAGAATCAGAAGCTATTAGAAGATCGTTGGTGACTTTGACCAGGGCAGTTTCTGTGCTGTGAAGTTAACGGAAGCCAGATTGGAGGGGTTTGAAAAGGTTGTTTGTCATGAGGTGGTTATGTAACTGAAGTGTAACAGTACGTTCTAGAATTTTAGAAAGAAAGGGTAAGTTGGAGATGGGGCGAAAATTGTTAAGATTGTCGAGAGCCATGTTAGGCTTTTTTGGCACGAGGGTAATGGCAGCAGTTTTGAGGACCGTTGGTACAATGCCAGTGCTCATGGATTCATGTATAATATTGAGGACAATGGGACAGAGGGAAGAGAAACAGGACTGAAATAAAGTGGTGGGAATGGGATCTAAAATAGATGTGGTGGGTTTCATGCATTTAACTAGTTTATTGAGGGATGCTGAGTCAAGAAGAGAGAAGCTGGAGAGAAGGGAACCAGAGAAGTTGGATGAGGAGGGAGGAGGTATGGAAATGATATGCGTAGTGGAGAGAATGTGATGCCAGATGTTGTCAATCTTAGAACTAAAGAAATCTAAGAATGTGTTGCAAGGTTGTGATGAGGCAGGTAATGTGGTGGGGCAGTTTGGCTTGAGCAGTCTGTTGATGGTGGAGAAAAGATGTCTGGGGTTGTTTTGGTGATTTTCAATGATGTGAGAGAAGTAGGTGGATCTAGCAGACTCTATAGTAACCTTATATTCAGATAAGTAATCTCTCCAAGCCTGATAATGTAGATTTAGGCCGGAAAGACGCCACCTACGCTCAAGTTTGCGAGAGGCTGCCTTCATGGATTGCAGATGGTCATTGTACCAGGGGGCAGGGTGAGAGAAGGAGATGGTTCGAGTTTTTAAAGGAGCAAAGGTGTCGAGGATAGATAAAAGAGCACTGTTAAGTAACTGTATTTTGTCCTCTAGAGGTACAGAGGAAGAGAAACAAGATAAGGAGGACAGATCAGAATTTGCAAACCTTGGGTGATCAATTGAACGCCAGTTGTGGAAATTTACAGAGCGTGGGGGGGAGGTGTTAGAAACAGGTAATTCCAGATTGAAGAGAATGGCTAAGTGGTCAGAGAGGCCTAGATCAAGGGGAGAGCAGTGGGAGACAAAAGAGTCATTTGCAATACTTAAATCTAAGGTGTGTCCTTTGTTATGTGTAGGGGTACAAACAAACTGTACAAATATACAGTTGCATAGTAAGTCACTAATATTACCTCACAAAAAAAGACACATTTTTGATGATGCATTTGTATTGTTTGCTATTGGGACTGTCTTAAAAATAGGACCCCAGGTGACTAGTGAGTTTCTGCTATGCTAGATAAGCAAGAGAAACCAAAATAAAAATGAAATGTGAACATGCAGTGGAAATATCTAAAGGCTAGTTAATTAGTGCTTTATTTTGATTATATTTTCACTGATGTTTCTAGATATGGCATTTTGTTCAGCCAAAGATAATGATTATGATTATCAATAATGTTTTGTCACCATTATAATTTCACTACAAGAATGATCACGATTATGAACTTTTGTCCCAGCCCAGAAGAGTCCTAGGGAATTTGGTCTGTTTATGGGCAATATTGTTGTTCAGATATAGGCACTCCCTAGCTTACATCACACTGTACTTTCTTGTCATCTTTACTTAAGACCACTGTAAAGTAAAAGAAAAATGTTGATTTGTGATTAATTTTTTGTGATTATTTTTTAAAGATACAAATGTAGGTGAGAACTAGTTACACTTACACAGTACCTCCTTAAATAACATATTCTGTCTAATTCCTGAGTTTTTATTTTTTCTTAACTGCGGTATATTTAATTCATGAATGATTTTGCCTCATTTAATTTCAGAATGTTGTGTAAAATGTATTGAAAATGTGTTCACTTGAGCTTGGCAGTGCTTTGGTAAGGCGTCATGAGTCCAAGTTATGTAAAATGTGACTGAAAGTACAGTTTCTAGAACCAAATTCTTACAGAAATTGAGGACTGTATTATGGATAATACAGTATATATATCCATATATTGCTTTATACTAAACAACATTTATACTTTGCTTATCTTTGACGTTTTGTAGTATTGAGATGTCAAGATGTCTTTAATAATAGATGTTTTTATTTACAAGTAAATATGATCCAGAGGCACCTGGGCATATCTTTATATTTAATTTACAGATTGGCTCTGATTAAAATATGAGTGATCAGATACATTGGAAAATAAAATATGTGCTTTCCTATACTCTATGTGTCAGAAAAATATTATATTAAATAATCTGGGTCTTGGCACAATTGTTAGCAGTCCTGCCTATCTGTAAGGAAGTTAGAACATTCATTTTTTCTTTATTTTTATTTGTTCTGAAGCTGATACTATTTGGAGCTAAAATACATACTTTTGAAAACGTGTGTATAAATATCTGTGTTGAAAATAAGACTGAATTTTTATTTTCTTAATACACAAGGAACCACTCATATTTTAATTAAACAGTATTTACCCAAATTAATTTACTGTCTAGTGCTAAAATTAAAGCATTTCCTTTGTGATCATATCATCACACTAAATTAAAATGGATTCTGTGGATGTCATACCATTCTGAACCATCATATTGCTGAATTCACAGTAAGGTTTTTAGGATTAAATACATACGACAGAAACATATAAAGTCTACCTCTAGAGACAAAAATAATGGCTCAAGATAGCATTTACATCAGAACATTATCTGCAAATAAAATTAACTGCACACTGACAAGATGTACTTACATTCTCAGTTGTGCTGGGAGTGCATTTGTTAATGTTTTTTGTTGTTAGACTTTTCTGTTTTCCATAGATCACCTTTAAAATCCCAGTTGATATGTCATAGTTGAGAATTGTTTTTTTTAATTTACTACATTTGCTGTGTAAACTTACAGAAGTGCTTATTTTCTTCTGTCTCCATAGATCTACGAGAAGTCTTTCAAGCCTACTGAACAAAATGAAGGTGAACACCCTGTAGACTTTCTTGGAGAATCCATGAAACCAAAGCACCAGCCCAGAAGCACTCAGCACCAACTCGATTGGTCAAAAACACCAGTGGGGGGGACAGTCTCCCAGGGCAGTCTGACCGAAACAGAATCTAAAAGAGAGCCAACGGTAGTTAACAAGAGTTCTTTTCCAGATTCTGCAAATGGTCTTGCCAAACCACAGCAAAAAAAGGTCACTGGGAGCCCATCTGTAAGTCACTTCAGTACTGGATTGTCCAGCCAAGTGAGTGGCTCTCTAGTTCAGCCAAGCTCCATAGCTAGTATGCCACAGATGCCCACCCAGTCAGAAAGTAGTCGGATGATCCTCAACTCTTTAAACAAAGATAGAGTGGTACAGGAGGCAGCTGAGCCAATATTTGGAAACATTAAGAGGAAGTATGGCAGGAAGGACTCAATGAGGAGTCTGGTAGCTCAGAACCCAGAAGCACAGTGGGGCAAAAAGGCTGAAAAAGATTTTGATGCAAAAATCTCAGAGACTATAAAAGAAAAAGAAGTGCATGAACCTGAAAAAACAGCAGAATCACCCTGTGGGAACAGTGAAAGCTCTGGAAAGGTTCTGGAGAAGGAGGGAGACATCATACCAGGAGCTGTACCTCTGCAGATAGAAGACTCCAAAGGTTATCCTGGGAGAAAGAGACGAAATCGACGATCATTCAAAGATCAGCTTCCTGTGGAGAATTTATTGGAAGAAATTCAGACTTCCGATTTGGCTGAGAAGAATGATGTAGGCAACAGAGGTTTGCCTGAGCCAAAAGCTGCCATTATCAACAAGACTGAGTCAAGAACATCTAAACTGGTGGAGAAAGAAGGACCACATGAGGCAGATGAAGACAATACAGTGTCTGTCACGGAATTCTCTGAAATATGTAGAAACAGACTTCGAAAGCCAGCGCCTGTAGTGAGACCTAAAATGGTTCTTGATTCAAACCAGGCTATAAACAAGGAGGACAATGATAAACTACCAAAACCAAAGGCCAAGGCAAGGTGGTCTTACATCAAGTCCAAAAATTGCAGCCTCCAGAAAGGTGACAGCAGTCCAGCAGCAGTTGTTGCAGAGCCTCCTTCAGCCTATCCTATTACACCCTCCAGCCCACTGTACACTAATACTGACAGCTTGACAGTTATCACACCTGTGAAAAAGAAGCGTGGGCGCCCAAAAAAGCAGCCTCTACTCACGGTTGAGACCATACATGAGGGAACTTCTACTAGTCCTGTAAGCCCTATTGCTCGGGAGTCACCTGGCTCTTTGAAGAAAAGGAGGAAAAAACGTAGTTTGATAAAGCTGGTGCAAATTGCTGCTGCAAATGCATCCCCAGCTAACCAGATGAAAATTAATAAAAAAGTGGGCAATTTAGGGATCCTGGATAAGAAAACCATAAGGACAATTAACAAGATGAAAATGGTAAAGAGGAAGAATATATTGAATGAGATTTATTGCAATCTGGCTCTGCAATCAAAGGTTCCCAGGTCAAATGTTGTTTCAACTATGGCATCAACTATTGAGGCCCGTTTGGGTAAGCAGATCAATGTGAGTAAACGAGGGACTATTTATATCGGCAAAAAGAGGGGTAGAAAACCTAGAGCTGAGGTGCAGGTCCAGCAAGATGAGCACAAAACCAGTGATAAGCACCCGGTGCCTGTTCCTAGCCAGTTTGAGAACCCAGTAGTGCCTTGCAATCCACAGCCCACAGCTGGAATGCCTTCTCCCAGAGCTACACAGCCTTCTGTTGCCCACGCTGCTGGAACTGGTGGGCTTCTCTGCCCTGCCCCAGCAGACACCAGCCTGCAGGAGCTGAAGACCATGCCAAATCTGCAGCCTATTAGTGCATTGCCCACTAAAGCCCCCAAAGGCTTACACAGCAGCAATTGGAAACTTTCTCCACCTAGACTCATGGCGAACTCCCCTTCTCATCTGTCAGAGGTAGCTTCCCTCAAAGAGGTAACATTGTCTCCTGTAAGTGAGTCTCACAGTGAAGAGACAATCCCCAGTGACAGTGGGATTGGCACAGACAACAATAGTACGTCTGACCAGGCTGAGAAAGGCCCTGCATCTCGCAGGAGGTACTCTTTTGACTTCTGCACCCTTGAGCCTTCTGAAGCTGCTGCACTGGAGGCCAGCAAAAAAGCCAAGAGAGGGCACTGTTCCAAGCATGTAACAGCAGTAGCAGTAGACTCTTACCTAGCCCATGAGAGCCTGAAAAAACAGAAGCATCGCCGTAAGCGCAAGGGTCTGCAGAGCCGAGATGATCTTCAGTTTCTGGCTGACCTTGAGGAGCTTATTGGCAAGTTCCAGGTCTTCCGCGTCTCCCATCGGAGCTATACCTTCTACCACGAGAACTCGTATCCTAGCATCTTCCGGATAAACTTTGACCACTACTATCCTGTGCCGTACTTTCCTTATGACCCACTGCACTACCTTCGCAGGAACTCTGAGATGAAGTCTAAGAAGAGACGTGGCAGGCCGGCCAAAGCCAATGAGCCTATGACGAAGATGCCTTTTCTCCAAGGGTTCGGCTACCCGATCCCCAGTGGCAATTACTATGCACCCTATGCAATGCCTTATACGTCGATGCCTATTGCCACCAGTATGATGAACTTGGGTTACTATGGTCAATATCCAGCTCCTTTATATTTGTCCCATACTCTTGGGGCAGCAACGTCTCCTTTTATTAGGCCAGCAGTCCCGCCACCCCAGTTTCATTCTGGTGCTCATGTAAAGTTGACTGCTGCTGCCAAACACAAAACCAAACACAGCTCCCACCAGATGCCCTCTACTGGCATAGATGAAGCCCAGTCGTCTTTAGTGGCTCCCAAAGTTGGTGCCAGCAGCTTGCCAAGTGGCCGCCTCCACAAACGCAAACACAAGCACAAGCACAAACACAAGGAGGATCAGCACTCGAGCTCCCAGAGGGAAGACCTAGGCGGACTCTTCAGTGGAGCAAAGAACCCCAGCTATTTGAGCCTTCTGAGCGAGAGGCTTGGAATGCCTGACAAAGAGCCTTCTTTGCCTAAACATAAAGACAAGCAACGGAACCAGCAAAGCACAGACACTCTGCAAAGAAGTTCGAGGAACATCTTTGAGGTTGATACCCTCTCTACCTTGTCCCTCTCTGATTCACAGCAATGGAAACGCACCCGCGAACGAACTGAATCTGCAGGTGACTTCCACAATACCTGTACCCGCCAGCATGCTGAAACCATTAGGACCAGTTCTGACCTGTTTGGGGAGCTGCAGTCTTCTAGGGATGGTGAATCTGGCATGAACAGTCGAAGACGGAGTCTGGAAAGCTTTGGGATATACAGGGAGCAAAACATTGTCCCATTTAAGAATGGCAGGGAGAAGGTGCAGCAGATGTATAATTGCCCGAGTCCTTCATTGGCAGGTAAAATTTTTTAGTACTCAGACTATTTATTTTCTTTAGGTGCTTGTATTATGATACATTTCTCATGTAAGATTCATTATGATATAAAGTTAAATTATTATTATGGTTTTAGCTTTTATGCCATCAATTTACTCCACAACGCTTTTACTTGAATATGAACTAATGTGAATTAAATTGTACATTTTAGGCAGAATATGGATAAGATATTAGCTTGGCATCTTTTAAATTTGATGTGCGGTTTTAGTATTGATTTGCAAATAATTAAATATTAATTACTATATTGACTAATGTGCTTTAAATTCAATTTCAATTCAAAATTCAGTCAATTTTAAAAAATCTGTAATAGAAAATATAACAAAATATTAATTCACCACTGTCACTAAAACCTTGAAAAAGAAAGGTTAGTTGGTCTTTTCACTGTTGTCTTTTCCAAGGCAATTAGAATAAATGAGCTTAGCATGAAAATGGTTTAGATTTACATTAATATACTTACTAGGCTTACACCCTTTTTTTGCTTTAATATTTAGTCTGCATTTTAAGAATTCTACTGCAATCATCTGTTTCCTCATAGATGTTTTAAATAAATCATCCACAGCTCACAGCACTTTGTTTCAGTGAAATTACACAAAATTAAATGTTAAATTTGCCCAGTAACAGTTCTGCACAGTTCTGCACAAAAGGACTTCACATTTTAATTCTTTTATCCTGCAGATAAAACAAACAACAAAAATTAAAGACTTCTGAGTCCAGTAAAATTGCATGTATTTAAAGCATCGTAGCAGGTAAAATTAAACAATTGTAAACTGAGGAAAAAAACTATGATATCGACATTTTTTTTCTCTCCTACCAGTGGTCTACTAGAGATATATTATTAACACATTTTGATTTATTTTCTACAGACGTGTAATAAAAAAAGCTCCTTGTGTTAAAAGAACTGGAAAGCAGCCAGCAGTTTAATGAATCCGGCCTACTCTACTGAAGGGAATTGGGAGCCCTGGGCTCAGTTAGATTACATTCCCACTCCCTTGAGGAGGGGGGGGGAGGGTGAGTCACATTCTGCTTCCCCCACCCTCACCCCCAACCTCCTTGCTTGCTGCTGCATTTGGCAGATCCACCTCTTATCAAAATGGAAGTATTTTTTCTAAAGGAAAAGCCAGCAAAGTAGATATGTTACAGTTGCGCTCTTGACTTGTCATTGAGAAATATGTCAGAAATGTTCATTAATTTGTTTTTTTAATAAAAATGCTTTCAAAATTAATTTAAGGAAAGAAACATTAACTCTTAAATCTTGCAAGTTCATTATTCATTAATTGCATGATAATATATGAAATAAAGAAGGATCTTCAGCCATAAAATGTGCATAAATGATAACAGAAAGGTGCCGCTTGCATATTCCTGACTTATCAGTTTATCAGGCTGAAATACTTTGTTTTAATTTGGCAACCAAGGAGTACAAAAAAAATGCCATTTTTATCCTTTAAAAATTCATTATCGGTCTGGATCTAGATATTGAATTACTTGTTTAATTTACAACCCAGCTCCTTATGTAGATGGTATTTGATTTTAATAGACTACTGTCATAACCATAATTTCAGAGTTATGTGTGTACTGTTTTCTTTTTTTAAAAATGTATCCTATAAATACATAAATAAAAGTACAATAGCAGAAGTGGAAATTTAATGTAATTCAAATATTTAAATGTGTATTATTTGATTATTCAAATAAATAGTCAAGAGTATAAACTAAATTGACCTAGTAGGAAGCTCTTGAGTTGGTAAGAGCCCACATGGCAAGGAATAGCAGAGTAAAACCATTCTAACAATGTTCATCATTACTTGTTTGATCAATTAGAAGAGTCCTTTAATGAACTGTATTGAAGCCTTTTGTTGAGGTAAAATAACTGTTAACATAGTCAAGGAACCTGAAACAAGGCTCAAATAATTTATTTTCTTGGTAGACGGGGGGGGGGGACTGTCTATTGAAAGAGAAAACTGTGAAATGATCCATTATTACAAACTTTCTTCAACACTATTTGCACATGTTGGAATCAACCTTCATTTATTTATTTTTATAGAGGCATTTGTGGGATTCCTCTTTTGGAGCTATTACTGCTGTTCATCCGAAAAGTCATTTTTTAGTATTGTACTTATAATTACATTTCTTGGTTGTCAGGGAAAATTGATGGGACTTTCCAAGGATAATCAATATTTCTTCATTTACTTTCTTGCATCAAGAGTTCTATATATCATATGTTGGCCTAACAGTGAGATCCAAAATTTGAATCTGCAGAAAACTGAACTACACCAAAATGTGACCAAACTTTTTGATGTCTCCCTGTTTTCTTTACTAGATAAATGAGAAGTGGGGTTTGCTTTAGGACTGAAACAATTTTTTTTTACTGCTGTGCTTCTACACATTTACAGGTATACTTGTGCATTGAACTGTATAAAATAGCAAATGAGTTTTGATGTTTCAATTCAGGAAACAAGTTTTTTAGTACAAATAAAATGAAACCTAGACAAAAGTCCCAGGCAAGAAGGACATTGCAGAAGCTTTTCTTGCAAAAAACTGAGAACTCTGGTTGATGCCTTTGCTGCAGTTCTGTGGTTGAGAGGGAGGTTAAATGTTTCTCTGAGGTCAGCTGTATTGCTCTTTCAAGAGTACTTTAAACCAGGACTGTGTTGTATAACGTATGTAACGGAAATAGGATATTGATTCAAGTACTGGTTGTACATTTGATTTTCAGTTCACACAGTACTTCTGAATTCTCTGCAGATAGCCGTCTGTTTCAGTTCCTGTGTGCACTCATGTCCCCTGAGGTTCTCCTTACTGTCATCTTGTTGTTTGCTCCCTGGTGTGAGCTGCTAAAGATAAGAGTACTGTGCAATCCACCTATTGATGTCTTTGGGGAAAGCTGTGTGAGGTGGTGTGTTAGCAAGAGTTTCAAGTAAAATCTGTAGGCCTTTTTTTCCCCCCCACATGGACATGCGTATTTTTGTGTTTTGTAAGCTGCATTAGAAGATCTGGAAAATTTGAATCTTGAAATGCCTTTTTATTTTCACTTGGTTTCTTCACTAAGACTGATGTTTCATGGAAACAGTTTTATGTAAAACATTAAGCTTTTTTGTATATAATTTCATATACCTATTTGAGACTAAATAAACTAGACAAGTAGAAGGTAAATGTAGTTATTTGGAGAGAAAAATCCAGACTAGTCTAGGGAGAGCTGTTTATCTTTACTTACAGGAAATCATTCCAAAGATTTTCCTGAGATTTTATAGCTTCTTTCTCATTCAAGCTGTCCATGGCCTATTACTCATGACTCATGTTAAAATACCTCTACAATCATCTCTCCTGATTACATCCTGCACAAGTCTATAGTTGTAGAACCGAGTGGAACAACTGTATTTGTATCCAATTTATTTTTAGCAAGGACAGTAATGGCTAATGGCTAATCAGTCAGATTTGTGAGCAGGTTTGATTGCTCTTTATGAAAACAGGTAAGGTTAAATAAAATTTAATCTCATCCACGCCTTGGTGCTGCAGTTAACATTTTTAACCCTATTGTTTCTTGGAAACTAATATTTAAATATTAAAATATGAAGTATTCACAACTGTGGGACTATTTTATCTTAGGTTCACAAGCTACTACTTTAATTATGACCAAAAATGAGCATGTTATAGAGCTAGAACACCAGAGAGGAGGTGAAAGGTCACCTTTGTTTATCTGTTTTGCTCTCTCAAGGTCAGTAATTGACCAGTGATGTCTCCAAACAAATGATAAGCCATGTGAAATAGAAAATATTGACTCGACCTCAAAGAAGAACTCTGCAGAGTACCTGTCTTTGACCTTTCAATATCTTTCAGAAGTCAATAAAAACATAACTAGAATCTGTGCTTTGACACTAAATTTGTTCAGGGAATATTTTAACCTTGAACTCAGGGCTTTGGTTTCCATGACAACAGGAAGAAGGCCTCTGCATTCAAGAGGGGAGCTAGAGGGAGAGCAGAAGCAAGTCCATAAATCAGTGTCCCTAATGAAAACATGGTGTGTAGGCTGCAGGTAGAGATTTCAGGGGATAAATGGCTTGTGACGGTCCCTTTGAAAATTAATGTCTCTTGCACATGATTTGTTGGCACTGGGGAAGGCTGCATAAGGTTTTTTTGCGATTAATGGAGGTCAGGGAGCAAGAAGAAGGCTTGGGTTTTTGGGGAAGAGGCAGGCTCACCAGTTCTTTGATTAAAAACAAATGAATATTCTGTCACATTGCATAGGTCTCCTATGTATTTGTATTGCTTTCTATCAATGCTTTTAGTTTTATGTATTCTTAGCACTATAAAGAAACTTGCCTACAACAGCCACAGCAATTGCAAAAAGTGTTCAAAAACATGATAGTGTTTGTGGTCACCATTGGAAGCATACGGTATGTGACACCTACTTTGCACCAGACTGAAGACACTTTCTTGAGGGACTCTGTTCAGTTCATCTAATAGATCCTGGAAAAGTATATGTCTGTTAACTGATCTAGGTCCCACTCGTCATCTCTGTCTGCAGGAAGGCCAGCAGGTGAGATCCCAAGACGGTAGCACCATATAGTCAAGCTGCTATCTAGCATTATCTGCTGTGTTCTATGACAACTAAATACACCTACCCAGATCATCACACTTAGACCTCCCCATTGACTTTGGTTAGGTTTTAGGCTTGTGGTCTTCCACATCATGGGCTGTAATGGAAGTACTACATTTGGCTGTGTTTTAATGTAATGTATTGTTGGGTTTGAAATCCCTGGCTGTGAACACCTTATGAAATACAGATTGTACAAAGGCATTGTTGTCTTGATAATAGGGGCTTCTTGGCTCTTTTCTTGATTTACACCAAGCTTGACAGGTTACACGAGGCTTGACAGGTTAAAGAACATCATCATGTAAAGTAGACCCATTTAACTCTCAGTAATGAGGTGATTTAGTGCTCATGCAACAAAAGTGTATAAACCTAACGTCTCGAGACAAAAAGCAACCACAACACAACATGTACAGTAGACGTACTCCCTAACTTTCATTAATCCAATTTTCCTTAATAAAAAGTTACATTCGACCTCAGTCTTGTTCCACACTGCAATTTGTTTTACATCTGCAGTACCAGCAATAAGTTTTACTATGTGTTTACTTTGTTATCCCTTTGGTCACGAGTGAAAATCAAGCCAACACTAGGAATGAAGCTATATGAAGTTCTGAGTAACATAATTTCTTCCAATCCTGTCTTCTTGATTTACACTACTTTTTATTAAAACACTATAGTGGTCTTCCATCTTTTTTATCTTAGAAAGAGTGTGGAGTGGTTAAGTAGAAGCAGGGCAGCAGGATTGCAATCTCCCAGGGGTTTACTGCCCTTAATAATTAACAGGTGCATGCTAGTCCAACTGAGCGAAAACATAGCATTTACTAACAACCCATGTGTTAAAGGACATCCTTTTAGGTCTATCCCCAGTCCATGGGGGGGACACTATAGCACTGTATAGTACTAGTAATAATAATAATAATAATAATAATAATAGTGCACTTTTATAAGCTTAAAGTACTATAATATTTATAATGATCAATTATAAAAGGGAATGTACCATATTAGAGTGCAACATACATAAGATTGACAACCAACAACACTAACAGAAATTTAATTTCACATTGTATGAAAATTTTTAATTGTCTAATATACAACATTTTGTAAGTTACATTTTTTCTTATATGAGATGGATGTAGTTTTATAAAGGGAACAGACAGTGTTAGTGTTTCATGGTGCTCTTCACAGTTCAGCTATTGTACTTCAGATAGATTTGTTTATATTACGATGATGAAAATATACTGTAGCTTCCACTAGAGGCTCCCTTTTTTGACCAGGAGTTAAGTCAACCAATCACTCCTTAAAACTCACTCAACATTTGAAAGTAAACATTTTCATGAAGCATGAAGTTTTGGTGTTATGCTCAAAGAACTCAAGCTGCTAACATATTATTCCATAATATTAAATGAACTGCTACATTTGACAATGATGTTCAGATTTACTCCATAATATTTGAGTAACACATATGGTGAAATGCTGAAAAACTATGATAAATGTACTTCTAATAATACATTTCTTATTTCAACAATGAGCTTGAATGTGGCTGTCTTTGAAACAACTTAAAAACTGTGACTATGTTTACTTAGCTCCCTGCAATTTAAGTGTTGCGTTTTAGCCAAAAGCAACATAAGCTCATACAAGTCGCTCTTTATTTAACAGCTAAACACTGAGAAAATGAATTAGTGCTTTTGTTTTTAAAACGTGATGTTGTTTCTCACTAGGGACTTTCTGGAAGCAACAGTAAATGATATGCTTACACTGAGGTCATCATCTGCAGTGTTATTTCTGTATTTAGCCTTACAAAAATGTCACTTTACAACAAGCAGGTTGTGATAAATTGCAGTAAAATTGCCTCAGCAGGTGATTCAGCATCCATACTGAATCAATTCATTGGGAATTTAAGGTACAGGTCAATGAAGGGGTGATTTCAACTGGGATTCAAACATGTACTGTAGATAATGCCTCCTTGATAAGTGTGGTGAGTCCATAAAAAAGGTTATTAAAAATGTCAAAATTTTTTCCTGTTTTACATTTGATTATTGGCACAATAAATCATTCTAATTTCCAATGGAAGAACTACCTGGAAGAAGCTAAATGCTTGCAAGTTGGGTTTTACTACTTTGATCTTGAAGCTGGATTGTATATTTGTATGCATGGTTTCGCACCCATATTAACTGCCCATGTTAACTGTTGTCAGTATTTTGTATGACTTTCAGAAGGTTTTTGATAAAGTTCCCCCTCAAGGAGTATTTCTTAAATTGTAGGGAGTATGCATCAAGGTAAGGTATGTATTTGGGTTGAAAACATATTATTGGATAGAAAACGAGAGGTAAATACTCAAATTTGGTTGGTGTGGTTAGAAGAGTACTACAGTGATGTGTATTAGGGCTGTAATTCTTATTAATCTATGTAGATTAGTAGATGTAGATTAACACTGCTGAAGAGGCAAAAGAGATTCATTGATGAAGATTGATGTGGTGCACATTGCGTAAAAGTATAGTGTGTTATGTGCGGGTAGCAAAAACATAAAGTTACTTATGAAACAGACAAGTCTTCATCCTAACACATCATGTGCATCTTGTATCATTAATGTGGTATAAGCAGTAAATATTTGGTATTATGCCTCAAAGTATATTTAAAGGGATTATAATCCAGGGATGTTAAATTAAATTCATTCAGGTAGTGTTAATACCTCATTTTTTAATATTTTCACCACATTACAAAATAAGGTATTGTTGCTACTGTTGTCTCGAGAACAGTGACCAGATACATTCCCACACGTAAATCTCCTGCACTGACAGGCTAAAAGAAGTGAATCTGTTTAGACTCGAACAGAAGACTACAATGGGACATGATCCAAAAATTCAAAATCCTCAAAGGCATTGACAAAGTAAAGTCAACCCAAGAGTCTCCTTCAGAATCAATAGTGAAGCCTGAACCAGCCGACATGAGTTGAAATTACAACTACGAACAGAATTCACTTAGTTCACACAAAAGATCGAGTGAAAGTAGCAGAAAGAGAACCTTGATTCTTTAAAGCAACTAAACAAGCTAGATGGGCCAAATCTCTTATCCTTATTTTTAATCTTTCTTGTATGCTTGTTGTAATTGTTTGGTCTGTAATAGAAAGTGGGCAAGCTTTTAGACCAAAAGACTACAGACACATAAGTGGATTGCAGTTACACAGAGAGCCATGTAACTGTGCAATCTGAAAAATGTAACAATTTATCTTTAAACTAGGACAACATGACACTAATAAAATCAATAAAGCACCACAGATGGCTGCATTATAGAATAGTATATTAGTTTATTTTAACCATGTTAAGAGTGTTAAAGCTTACACTTCTATCTTCACCCTCACCTGACCCCTTTTCTTGCTTTAAGTGAACCTTTATTACTTTTTCTTGAATTAAGGCAAGGGCTGAAACAATGAAAATCTTTGCTTACATACACTGGTGGAGTAGAATGCCACAAACATTTTCTTAACTGTGTTGTGGATATGTTGGCGCTTAAAGCAAATTTCCTCTTTTTTTCTAGCTATAGCTGAGCCCTCATTGAGTGCTAATGAAAACAATGTGAAATAGTTTTCTTGCTCAGTGTGGCAGACAAGTCTTCATCAATCACTTTTATGTAATGAGTAGCAGATTCAAAATTCAGAAATTCAAAAAACGTGAGAATCATTGAAAAATGTAACCTTGTAGACTTCTTAATGAAAAATAAAACCAGAACCAAAGGAGACAAATGGAGACTTCGTGGAAGTGTATTTAAAATCTGTAACAGGAGGCTCTGCTTTATCCAAAGGCTTGTGGAAGTGTGGAACAAACTGCCCAGCCATATTGTTGAAATTGATACCCTGGCTTGTTTCAGGAAAGAGCTGGATAAGAGCCTTGGATAAATCAGACCCTGTCAATCAGGCTAGATGGTCCCAATGTAATTTTTGTAACTGCTCTTATAACAAACGTTGATAAATGCCAAAGATTCAAGTCTTTTATTAGTTTATATTTTTAGTAATCATGTAACTTAATAACAGTAAAAACACTGAGGTTTTGAGAGCAGATGAAAACCTTGCCAAAACGTTTGCCATTGATCTATAGTACCACTGGAATTTGAACACTTGCTACAAACCTTATATTAACCATAAGATCGTTAGATCACTAACTACACTTTCTTATAATATTATTATAGAACAACTCTCATATAATAATTAGAATATTATAGAATTAATCCATTACTGTCTAAACACAGTATAATTAAAAAATGCAAAGAACGACCTTTTCCTTCTTGCTTGAGCATGCTGAAGTTTCCGATATCATAAAAAAAAATCTGTGGCGACAGTATAAAAAAAAAAGTACTGTTTCATCAGCAAAGGATTTCCTAGCTGAGGTAATGCATTCTTCAGATGAATGAAGGCGAAGTGGCGCGTATGGGCATGGAGTAAAAGGAACTGAGAGTCTAAGGGTCCTAGCTGTGATTAGTGATTATAATGGAATAGAATTACAAGTCATTACAGCTGACCTTTTCATGAGTGGTTTCAGTAGTTCCTTGGTGTTCTTCCTCACTTCAGTTACTGCTGTTCTCCAAAAGAAGATCTTCTAGGAAAATGAAGATAGCTGTACTGCATGCAGGTATAATGTGACTGTGTAGTCAGTGCTCGGCATTTGTAGTCCCTTCCTCCATCTCTATGCTATGCTGGGAGCTGCAGCTTATAAACAGCTGGAAAGATCCTTGCTTCATACAAATAAGAGATTTTCATATTTCAAGATATTGATATCAGTGTCAAATACTTGTTCTGCCATTCTCTTGTAGATGAGCATCCCTAAGGCTAGGAGAACATAAACAGTGCTACATGTAATTTACTAAAAATATGTTTAAGTGTGAATTGAAGGGTTTAATTTTGGTAGTTTAACAGTCACAAAACAGTGTTGTCATTCTTCCTATGCTAGGTTTAATACTGTTTTCATGTTTTTTTTTTAAATAAGCAAAGTATTTTAAGTTAGTACAAAAGCTTAAGAAAACAGCATGTTCAATAATTCAGGAAATTGACCGGGATTAAAAAAAGAACTTCTTACAATTTGAAACGTATAGATATTTTTACACTTGGCAAATAAGTTCACTTTTTTCACAGAGTAAAGTAAACATTGCATAATTTGGTTTTAAAATATATTTGGTATTTGACTTAGTGAGTGTTTAATATTTATCTTTTACCCTTGCAGACAAAAAGTACTGTAACTGAGTTGTTGGAAAAAAAAAAGTGTTTGAAAAAGGGCTACAGGCACTGCTGTGGATACATGAATCTTTTATTTAACAAGTAAACACCTGACCACACACAAGCAAAATATTTTGGCATAGCTTGCTTTCAACTATATAATTACACTTAGATGCGTGTACAGTGTGCAATTTAAATACAGCAGAGAGAGTGGGAACTTGTAAGAACAGTCCTTTTCATTAGAGCTATTGGCTCCCAAACTAAAAAACTATTCATGAAGCACTGATTCTTAACTGTAGCATTGACTGGGTTCCTAACAGTCATATAGAAAAACAGTTGGTTGCCATGGTTTATATTAAACATAAGGAGACCTCCCCCTGAACTAAATGGCTGTTTGTTTTCTTAGATACAAATATTTAAGGAGCCCATACTAAAGTGTTTTTAGTAGATGTCTCATTTTTTGTAATCCTTTTTGGAGTCCCGTTAGTTTATTTTTACCACAAAATTCAATGTCATTAACCCATATGAAGTGTGTAAAAATGCATGACTTGATTGAGAATAGCATTAATTCTGGTGGGATAATTTGTGGCTTTTTTTGGAGCAGAGGAATTGCTTGTTTCTTCCAATAAAAGTGCAGGATGGATATCATTTTAGTCTTAGTTTGGCACAAATTCATAAGAGAACCCATCCATTCTATCAACATGTCATCCATATTATCTGAGTTGTGTAATGCAGAGAAAGATAGCAGAAATAATATGGATAACTTAAATGAAGAGAAAAACTAAATTAAACATTAGTGTATCATTCACATAATTCTGAAAACATTCAAAAGTCAAAGAAACTAATTTTACTTAAACTGTTTTTTTAGAAAAGTTCTATCCATAATAGGAAACTCACAAAACAACATAAAATTAATGGCAGTTGGCAGTGTACTAAGTTACATTATAAGGGTGTGGCCTGGGCTTGAATTTACAGTGCAGTTTACTTCTCAAAAATTAATTTCACTTGATATTTTTTCAAATAAAATACAAGAGGAAAACAAGAACATTACAGTATATCAATAACATTATACATCAATGTTCATTGTATGAAATCCTCTAAAATAGGCCTTTTAAAACAGGGTCGCTACGACAGAAACTCCTGAAACAAGGCTTTGGCCCTATGAGTCCTAGCATTTGGAAGCCCCACATGAATAATCTCAAGATAAACCTGAATCCAGACATGCCATTGTAGAACCTTCAAGCACTGTGCCAACAACTTTTTAGTTGCGGTCAATCCAGCCATTTCGGTCCCAGGGGGCATTTACAGTATACAGACAAAACGAGACTCATTTCAAGAATGTTACCGCTTTTGGACATTCCCAAAACTTGCATAAAAAGCTGTTCATAGTGGCCCTGGACAGAGTGTACATAGGGGACTAGGAACAAGGTTACCATGGTACAATATAAAGGGTTCCGTTCATCTGCCCCTGTGGTCAAACAGATTATTTGTTCAGTTCATGACAACCTCTTCCCTCCAGGGGGCATCATAAGAATGAATTGCAGAGTGGAGTCGGAAACATAAAAAGAAAGAGGAGCCTGGAAGCTTGTATTGAGATTCTAAATCCTGGGACATGCCAAAGTCATGCTCATTGAAAGTGATGTAAATCTCTTTGTCACTCCAATGTGAAAAATGGATAGGAGTATTGCTTTTAAGGGGTTTATGGAGAAATGTTTTAAATGTTTTTTCCCATTTTATTTTCATTAAATATGATTTGAAAATTATAGTCCATTAAACATTCACCTTATGCTTATGCATCAATTGTTTGTTTTTGCAAGAGGATGATGATTTTTAATGATCAGATTTGATCAAAACAACTACTCCATGCTATGAACATGCTGTGTTCCCACTATAGGTTTAACAGCAGAAATGTTTTCTTTACCCTATAATGTCTAAAATCTCTTTTTTCTGATAGGTATTGCAGCCCACAAATTTCTATTTAAAAATAATTGCAATTTATGTGGTCTGAAAATGGTCATAGTATGATATTTCATAATTGTTCTTTCAAATAATAGTAGAGATAAGAAATCCTGTTTGATAGATTAACATTGTTTTCTGAGACACGGTTTAGGCAGGTTTATGTCTTCTTCATGGATTCATGGAAATAGTGCGCATTGTCTTTTACATACGTCAGCTGTACCTACAGTATGCTAAGTATGAAAAACATAGGGTTGTACTGAGGTCTTCACTGCTAAAGGCTCAGCTCTAATTTCTCCCTAATGTACAGTAGGCACTTAGGATAGAGATATTTGAAAAGAATTATTTGTGTGATTTGGGGTGAAACAAATCAATAGGACTCAAAAGCTCTGTTGAGAATATAAAGGAGATTTTTATTGATGAGTGCTCCCTGCATTTGTTCACAAAGTGGTGAAGGTTGCTAATAAAAAAGAGCTCTAATATTGCCACTGTGTACAGCTGATCCTACACAAAATTTTAAGATCTTTCTGACAATGAATTTGGTTTAACTATTTTATAGAATTCCTTTTACAATGTCATTCATGCCAGAAGAGATTTACTAAATGTCCTTTGACAGGATGTTAAGATCACAATGTTGTACAAGAGCTTAGTTTGGTGCTATAGATTATGTAAGCAATAATAGCTGCCATGAAGTTGGTCATTTACTGTACTTTTCCCACAGTATGCAAAGAAATACATTTTTGACAGAATCAAGGGTTCACACCACAAAATTGTTAGTTCAAGTGGAGCTCTTTTATCTTTTTTTATTCAAGTAAAAATAATTGACAGGGAAAGTGAATAAACTGTATCATGTGTTACAAAATCAAATTGCTCAATATTTATATTTTACAATGACTTCCTATAGAGAAGAATATTCATGGAGGTCATTTGAGAATTGTTGTGTCATAATAATCCATTGAAAGCAATCCATTTCTTCAAAATATGTATAACACAAGAGAAACTGCGTTATAAACGTAGAAATGTTTATCCTTTGATGTCTGATGTACCCTTTGACCTCCTAGTTTTGTCAAATAAGATTTTCTAAAGGTTTTTCATTATTTAAGCTTCATTTAGATTTTGACCCATCTTGACTATGTGAACTGTCAAATCCAGTACTTACTGGCAGCTGGATGAGTTCTTCAGATCAATAAGTTACCAGCAGCTAAATGGTCAAGATGGATTGAATGGCTTCCTCTCATTTGTAACCTTTCTTAGATTCTTATGTTTCCATTTGTATGGAGAAAGTAGGTCTGGGAAACAAAAGACTTCCATCAACTACTCCATTTGTCATCCCTAGGAGTTCTCAGTCTTGATGCAATCAAAGCTCGGTTCTGGGGTATTCAGGTATCATCCTCAATAACATGTGTCATTTGACTAAGTGACACCCAAGCAATCATTAGATTAGATTACATTTAATTTGTTGGAAGATCTCCCTTTCCAAAAAACAAAAAAAAATGGATACCTCATTTATCTCTAGTTCTCTAACCAACGATTTTTAAAGAGTGTGGCATTTGTGTGAGTGTGAAAAAATGTTTTTATACTGTACATGACAACATTTTTTTTTCAAGAGTTTTTAATAGTTGGTAATATTCACGTTCATAAAGCTATAGCTTAGGATTTGGTCAATAAGAAGGAAATGGGTATTTGCTTTGTTATTTCTGTACTGAGCTAAGAATTTGTATTTAGCCCCAAAACTGTTACTGCAGGAATTGGTGTTCAAAACAACCTTAAGTTTACAGCCTTTCTCATTTTTCTTCTTACCGCCCAAGCAAGAACATTTGGGGAATACAGTACATCACAGCTAGCTCTCATTTTATCATTTTTGAAAGTGCTGACTTTTGGGTTTGTCACAAATCAAAGGTATTCTAATATCCACCTTCTTTATGCTGGTAATTTATTGCTTGTTTTATTTGATGCTTTTTATTTTTGCCTAGTAAGTTCAATTCATCTCAGTTTTGTTTGTTTTCTGGGAAAACTGCCCAAACTTAATGTGATAAAGGGGAGAAGGGTGTTCTCTAAGGATAGGTGTACTCAGGATAGATTTCAGAGGTGGAATACATTTTCTGGCACCTATCCTAGGGCAACGCTAAGGCTGTCTGAACTCATTCCACATGAGGCCGGTAGAAGTACAATTTCTTTTTTGGTCTGGGCTGGGTTCCAAAACTCAGAATTCTGAAGGGGAAAGGCAGTAAATTAATCACCTATAGTTCTTAGTCCTGCAGTTTATTGCATGAATTTACAGGCCCTTATATGCAAGGCTTGCAGGAGAACACTGATTACATTCAAATGGTAACTGATAAGATGGATTGGTTCATATTTTTTTTTAATTATGTATATTGATGCTATTATCTTTCAGGTGTAAATAGACCTTTCAGGTGTAAATAGTGTTTTTGTTTATAAGTGAATATTTCCAAATAATTTAAGAATGTAATGAGTTGCAAAGCCTTTCTTTCTAAGAATTGCATCAGTTTTTAAATGTTTGTATGGTATAGACTCAGATCTATTGTAAATAATTTCTAAGGTATAATTTATTCTACACATACTTTAGAACTAAGAAAGTTAGTAAATGTGGATAGTCCTTAAGTCTCATTTTTCTTAAGGTGAAGTAAATGAATCCCTTAGTATCTGAGTAAACAAAAGCATAGGTTGAATTCAGTTTCTGTCAATTTATTTGTTATAGTCACTGTCTTAATTCGTAGTTTATCTTGGTGACAAACTTTCCTCTAGATATTTATGATGATTTATGATTATGTGATTTTAGTCTTTATATTCATTCTTAATGGAAATATTATATTAAACATTTTAATACTCACAGAGCACCCTTGTTAGTCTACATAGATAAAAAATATCTAATGGAGTGGAATGTTACTTGTGTTTTTCAGTGAAAGTACATGATGTTAGCTCTGCTAAATACTATAAAACATGGGCACGGGAAATCAACATTATGTCTAGAATTCATATCAAATTAATGGTTGTAAGAGGAATAATATGGCTCTGCTTTCTTGCTCTGTGCCAGTTTGTAAATTTAAAGAGATCTATACATGGAAATTGCTTTTGTTGTGCTCAAAAGAGTGGATATCTGTACCCCAGATGTTTGGAAATAAGTCACTGTAACAACATGACTGAAGGAGACATTTCTGTGGATTTCCTGCCATTACAGAAGAGGTCTTTGTTCTCCCTTATGTGAAATGAAATCTACAAGCTTGTTACAGCTGTGTTTTCTTCTCGCCTTTAACTGAGAGGTTGTATTCTGCCTCAAACCTTCAATAGTAATGAAGTATGAAGTAACAATGGTTAATTATTGTCATTCACCTGCCAATATTTCAAAATAAAACTCTTTAAAACGCATATCCTTGGACAAATTTCTGTAAGATATCTTGTGATTTTAAAGCTTCATAGGAAGTTTACGGCATATAAAAATATGCCTCATAGATCACATGGATGAGCAGCAATATAGGAGTATACAGCACTTTTGACCACAGACTAGATATAATGTTTAAGACATTGGTCACATGGTTTGGCATCTATATCAAAATATTAAACCACTCTCTGTGAAATTAGGTGGCACTCAAATTTAATTTATGTTCAATTTCTATGTATTTCAATGTATGGCATTATTTATCTGTACTACAGTATTGTAGACTCACATTTTGTCCACAGCTTTGGAATGGCATTAAACATGGTATTTGAACTCTCCTTAAAGTCTCCTTAAAGTCTTACCTTCAGTCCTAGTTTCCATATTTTGTATTTTAACCTGTGACTTCAGTTGAAAGTCATATAACTAATAACTCCTATTCTAATTGTGTTTTATTGTTCTCCCATGGTGTTCAGTACTTGTAGATTCCATGCCATGGATGAAGCCATGATTTTAGAGGGTAATTTTAGGTTGATGCAGAACAAAAATGAAGATCATATGCACTATGGTGGTGATGTTTAGTGGTGATGTCGAGTTTTTCAGGAAGCTTGGACAACTTTTAAAAGCCTGCTTGTCTGAAGACACTTGTGGTAGAGGTATGAACTATAGGCCATGAAGTACCTTTCTGCCGTAGATTTAGAACTGTTCAAGAGGTGTCAGTAAATCACAGTGTTTGGCAGCCATGTTGGATTTTGTCAAAAATATCCACTCATGAGGAATAACAACAACCAAGAATTAAATATTTGAGTGCTGAGTCATAGTAAGAGCTGGCTAAGGGCCAACCTCCTGGCCATAGACTGAGGAGTTAGCCAAAAGTAGCTGCAAAGGTAGAGATGGGATGGAGGAGTAATACAAAAGACAAATGTGTTGGATAAAGGACATGTGTATGGTATTTTTTTCAACAACATTGTTGCACATATGAAATTGCACAAAATTAGGGATAGGTCACATGATTTTGCAGCAAATTTGATTGTCTTTTCTAAAACCATTATGTTGCAAGTAGTTTTTTGCAAATTTGGACTAGCTGTAATATCTGTGGGGCCTATTTGCAAAAGAACTGAAACAAATGTTTGTGAGCATTGTTTTGTTTAAAAATAACAGTGTTGTGCATAGTTACTGTATTTAAGTAAAGTTGACAAAAATATACTTTTCTTATTGCAGTTTGTTTAATTGTTGTCTCAGTTTAGAACTCACATTCTCTTTGCTACTATAGTCTCTGTATGCAGTACACTGCAGTGGTTGTGCTTTTAAAGCATAAAATAAGTGTGTAATAACACAAACCAATATAAAACTCCTGGTTTCTCAGAACAATAAAAAAATAAAAGAGGAATGAAAACCTGGAGCTCTGTTAGGTTCTAACTTAGCCATCATTTTCTTTCTGATGCAAGTGACCATTTTTTTCTCTTTTCTTTGTTAGATAATAGCCCACCCTTGAAGAAGAGGTTTAAACGGAAAGAGATTGAGGAGATGCAGTGTGAAGTGCGCAAGATGTGCACCTTTTCCAAAATCCTTTCCACTAAGAAGAACCTAGACCACGTCAACAAAATCCTGAAGGCAAAACGGCTCCAGCGACAGGCGAAGACCGGAAACAACATTGTGAAGAGGAGGAGGGGAAGACCCAGAAAGCAGCCTGTCCTGTTGGATGACGAATCCTTGGGCCAAATGCCTGTGCTGGAGAAATGCATTGATCTTCCTGGTAAGAGAAGCCTGCGCACGAACCTTGTACCCGAGACTCTGGAGTTTGCCAAGCAAGATTCCATCATGGATGCAATTGAGTCTGTGGTCCACATGGCAAGGGTGCAGCCCAAGAGTGGAAAGCGCTGGCACCAGAGCCAGGAGGACGTCCGAGTCAAGCGGCCACGACGGTGTCGAGGAGTGGAGAAAGACGAGGTTGCAGTCCCGGGGAGAAAGCTTGGCAGCTCCGCCCTTTCATCGACCAGTTTTTCAACTGTACAGTCTGCGCAATGAATCCTCCTTGCACTTTAGCCTTTGTTTTTTTCTATATTCAAGTATTATGGGCATTCTTGGAGGATTCCGAAGGAGAACTTGGTCAGTTCTGCAGGATACACCTGTCAACACGTAACAGGAAATACATTGCATCTCTGCTGCAGTTGGCTTTTACTTTCTTTAGTCTACTGAAGACACTACCATGGTGTATTGGACTCCTGCAAAATCCCACCCCACTCATACTATATCTTAACTTTGTCTCCTAACTCTGGCTCTGCCACATCTAACCAGCAAGTATATAAACAATGATTCATTAGCTTATACTGTGCAGCTTCAGTTATTTTGCCTTGGATTACTAATTTTGTTAAAGAACAGTGCATTTGTTGCAATGACAACACATTGACCGATCTTTGTTTTCATTGAACTCTGTCCCCCTGTTCTGAATTGATGTTTTTTCTGAACTGGTGGGAGGATGGCAATACTTTGGAATAATAAGACCTAATGAATGCTGTCATGCCAGCTTCGTTACTCAAAAGGTCTGACTGTACATAGGAACATTTTCTTCTTACAATACATGCCTTTTCGCTGTACAGTGTGTTTCAGAAAGTATTTTTGACTTACTGGCTTAAAAAGTAGTGAAGTGTGTTGTACCCTGGAACATGAAAGTTGGGTATTATTTTTAACCAAAAATAGAGATGGGTGTGACTTGAGACATGTTTGCTTTCAGATAAAAGGATCCAGATTCATTATTTATATGAAGTGGGTACGTCACATACATAGTAGTTAAAAAATGAGAACAGAGCAACCAAAATATTCCCTGTCATTCAAATACCAGTCAAGTCATTCTTTTAACATGGTGTTAAAACAGTTGTCTTTTACAAAGTCAGTTGCTTTCAGCTGTCAATAAAATCAATTTAATTTATAATTCTATTTATAAAATCAGCACTTAAATCCTTAATTAAGCCTTAAAATGTAAAATGTTCCTGTTAAAATCTGGTATGGAATACCATGTAGTAGCACTGGACTTACAAATGTGTTGTATCAGTTCTTTCTGCATACATTTTTTCAAAAGTCTTTAATTAATTCATTTGGTATATATTGAGTTGTGCATGGAAAAAAATGCTAAGGAGATGAAAAACTTTTGATGCCAGAAGTTATTTCAACTTCTGAATCCGGAAGACGCAAAACTAGGGTTCACTTTAAGAATTAACCTTTAAGGAATTATAAAGTTAACCTATCAAGAATCGTAATAAGATACAAAAAGTATTTGACGTTAGATATACTGTTTGGGTCATAGTTGGAACAAAATTAATTGAAACTGAAAAACAGTGATATTAATGTTGTTATATAGGACCCCATGCAAATCCCAAACCTTAAAGGTGCAAGATATACAGTATATACTCCCATTGTTTGCAGTCTGCACGTCGTTTAGAGATGATTGTGCCCAAATTACCAGAAGAATTACAGTAAACTTTTGTAAGTGTAGTTACCAGAACGTTTTCAAGTATAGTAACCAAAGTTTATGTCTGCAATTTGTGTTGTAAGGCTGGGGGTTAAAAGATGGTTTGCGGTCTCTGTGGCACCCAATATACCAGGGCAAAATGGCAATAATAAAAGAACAAGTGAAAAAGCACTGTTTACTAGAAACGAACAGAAAGAGAAGCTGTTTGGAAATACGGTATGAGTCATGTTTTGCATATCTAGTTTCTTCCGTGAAAGCTGGCAAATTACTCTTGTTTAGGGAAACATTCATTATGAACTTAGGTCAGTATTGTGTTGATGTGTCCAGTGGCCACATATGGAAAGTAACAATCAACAGAAATTCTGTATAGTTCATGACATTAAGTTAATGCATTCCCTTATAGGCTCTGTAGTTTTTGGGAAACAGTAGTATTGTAGTCTGAAAGCAGTTGTTGATGTGCCTTATGTGTGTTTCCCAAGGCATAATGTGTGGTTCCCAAGGCATAAAATATCTGCGCAGATTATACAAGCAAGGGAGAAGTTATCCTATACTCAGAATATTTATTCCAACTCAGTGTGCCTGAAAAACAATGATTTAAGACAGTAGTCCCTTTATATAGCTTAATATGAAACCTTAATTTTGTTTTTGTACTGTTGATAGCTATAAGATGGAAAGTCTTGTAAATCATTTCAGTGGATCACAAAAGTGATTTTTTTTTAGTGTGGTTCTGGTTGTCCTATCCAGCATTACACAGGGGCCCTGGTCAATGGTGCACAGCCTCATTCCTTCGGGGCAGCAGCAGTCCAACAGGATTTGAGGTTTAATGGCCCACATTTTAAGAGCTGGGAAAAAGGCAAAACTGGTCTGAATAAGTTAATATTTCAATTAGGCAGCAAAGAGCTCAGGTGGAACAGCATTCAGAAGACCCTGCAGCCCTCCAGGACTGCAGCTGCAAACCTCTGCCCCCATACCTTTGCTTCCTCCCATGATTGTATTAATCCCTAGGCTGTGTCTTGTGTGGCGTCCCCACTTCTTCTATGTGCTATGCATCAGGTTATATGAGTAAGCTGCTGGTGGATTGTGACTTTGCAACAAACTGTTGAATTCATCTGTAAATTCAGCTTTCTGTTTTGGGTCCACCCTTTCACAAAGATAAATAAGTGGTCTTATTTGATTTCAAGAAAACAATAAATGTAAAAAAAAATAATTATAATGAATAATAATAATTTGCAACGTGTGCAAAAAGTGACTATCATTGCAACTATTACTGCAAAGGGTCAGAAAGTCCTTTCTTGCAGTAGAGCCTTAATCTGAAGTTTAATTAACCTAGAAGTCGATTGTAAATAGTGTAATTAAACTGGATCTGACTGCATGAATGCAAACTGTGTTTTACAGAAACGTGGGTCTGCATAATGGTTCCTGTCAAGGTGTCCAGCTATAGCTCCAGCAGGATACAGCCTAAAATGAGCTGAGGACTGCTGAGACTAAAGTTGAATTGTGTAGTTTCGTAGCCAATAATAAACAAGCTAGCAGCTATTTCTTCTGTCAGTTGTACAAATGCAAGGCTTGTAGACCTACTGTACATGGGTTTGGACTGATTCATTCTGAGACATTGCCAAAAAAAGACTAAAATATTTCCATTACAAAACCATGTCAAAGTATTTTATATCAAACCACTCTAACTGGGTTTCATGGTTCGTTTCTGAAAGAAGCTAAATTTGAATGTTCTACTCTAACCAAAATTTAAAAATCACAACCATTAAAGCATTACTATTATTTGTGGCAGTACAAGACACTCTTGGTACAGAGACGGCAGAGATGGTTAGTCATTAAGCCAGCATAAAAAAAGGATTTCTCTGAAAAAAAAAGTAATTTTATGTTGTTGTGTGAAGCCTGAAATACCAGATACCTGTACTCTACCAGCCGAAATACCGGTGCCTTCTAAAGCTTAAAAGTGTTTTTGTTACCTGGTTCTTAAGCTTCAAAAAGAAAATGGAAAGATAAACCAGACTGTACATATGTGATGAATATGTCTTGAACTGCTTTACCTTGTATTATGAAGGCAATTGGCACTACACAGAGCTGAAGTCTTACCTGACTGTGAAACACTAAAGTGAAAATGTAAGAATATCAGAATTACTGCTCATGTTAACACAGGTTGCATATACATCAAAGTGTTTTTAAGTTTTTTAAACAATGCTGTTGTTTCAGACATAAAGTGCAAATGAAGTATTGAGAAAAATAAATGTAACAATGTACATTACAGGAGCACAATTGGAGCTCTGACTGTGCTGGCATATTTTAGTTTGTATACATAGTGTTTTTTAACCTCTTTTTAATAGAGTGGATTTTTTTTCTTTTTTGCATGTTCTACTTGATTGTATGTATACATATTTTAGACAAGGGGAAAGTTATTTGTATTTTAATTAAATTCGGAGGAAAAACTTGTACATTGTTTGATATGTTTTTTTGTAATGGATTTTTAATTCATGAAGCATTTTTGTACATTGTATGGATATTAAAACTGCAAATATTTGGCATATATATATAGGTATATATTGGGTAAAAATTGCATACGTATATATTTATATATATATGCTGGCATGCTTTTGGTCATGTTTGTTCATGATCTAGTTGTTTTTTTTTCCTTTTTTTTCTTAAAGAAAAGCTCATTCTTTTGCTGCCATTTCCTGGTTAGCAGTATA
Organism: Atractosteus spatula; assembly: GCF_055471065.1. NCBI lineage: Eukaryota > Metazoa > Chordata > Actinopteri > Semionotiformes > Lepisosteidae > Atractosteus > Atractosteus spatula. The sequence goes on from NC_142708.1 coordinate 32,980,109, forward strand.
GAGCACTTAAAAATAAAATAAAGTTGACCTTGTTCATATGTTATTCATTGTGTGAAAATAATAAATGAGTTTATTGAAAGCCTCAAAAGTGTTATAGTCTTCTTGTCTCTGCCTTGTCAGTGGTGCACTGACAAAAAACACTTCTTTGACAAAACATAGCCCTTTTAAGTACTGTGTTAATTCAAGTGCATTTGTCCTGGATCATTCAGATGGATCATAGCTTTGGGAACATCTCGCCAGCATCCAAACCAGCAGACATTATTTGAACTGAAGGTTGATCATTTAAGGCTCTTTTCATTACATCTGTTTTCTTATTTAATAATGTTTCAGCAATCCCTGTATGTGGAATGTGAGTACAAAGTGTTACTTTATGAATCACGTGCAATGTTATTAAATTAATCAGTTGATGCCATTATCCAACACGGCTTGCAGTTAATGAACTGTGAAATAGAATACAACAAAAGTGTAATAAAGAGTTGTATGACGACCTAAAGGTGGGGTACAACAAAGTGGGTCTTCGATAGATGCCGGAAGGTTGTTGTATATAGTCACACTTCAAGAGAAGGACCAGCTGTGTGACCAGCAGAATAAGATTGGAAAAATAAATGTAGAACTAAAGATGGGTAGAGTGAAGGGAGTGGTAAGATCAAGGATACTTTTTTTATTTGAGATATCTGCCTTATTGACAGCTTTATTCAGAAAATTTTGTAAATTGAATGTGTATCCCAAGATTCCTTACACTTATATAGCACTTTTCTGGACAATCCACTCAAACCCCTTTACAGATAATGAGGACTCCTGTCCACCACCACCACCAATGTGCAGCCCCACCTGGATGATGCAGTGGCAGCCATAGTGCACCACTACACTCACCATACACCAGCTATCCGGTGGGGAGAAGAACAGAATGATGATACCAATTCAGAGGTAGGGAATTATTAGGAGGCCATGACTGGTAAGGGCCAATGGGAAATTTCATCAGGACGCCAGGGATACACTTTTCAAGAAATGCCGTGGGATTTTTAATGACCAGAGAAAGTCACAACCTTGGTTTTATGTCTCATTTGAAGGACGGCACCTTTTAACAGTGTCCCTGTCACTATACTGGGGCATTAGGACCCACTCAGACCACAGGGTAAGCACCCCCTGCTGAACCCACTAACACTTCTTCCAGCAGCAACCTTAGTTTTTCCCAGGAAGTCTCCCATCCAGGTACTGACCAGGCTCACACCTGCTTAGCTTCAGTGGGTTGTCAGTTGTGAGTTGGAGGGTGATATAGCTTTAGAATATTTTTTCTGTTGTGGACACCTGGTGGGTATCCAAAGTTTATAGTTTATATTTTTTCTTAGATCCCATTTTAAATTGTTTATAATTAAATGGAAAAAAGCCACAAAGTTACATTTTTCTCTGTAATTTAAAATGAGCAACACATATAATGAACATTATAATCAACATCTGTTCTAATTTTGAATTAGATCATAGAAATGACATAAATCAATATTACATTCTAATATATTGTACTGTTCATACCTATTTCTTTTCATTGGAAAAATGCAAAGAATGTGATGCCAGATATTGTTGTCTTTTTTGGGACAGAGAGATTTATAAAGCTAATGTCTCTTTTCATTTCATTTCTGATCATATGTACAACAGTTTGCAGTCCCTAATCTGACAGGATCAATATTCAGTGCACAGAGATGCAGGCACTCTAGTTTAAATGGGTAAGTTTCACATACTGTAGATCAAAACCTCAACTGTATTAAGTTAGCTAAGCAGAGAAAGAAAATTGAATGCAGATGTTGGAAAATGCAAACAACAGTTCATGGTACTGTTAAGTGGCAAACTGAGGGAAAATATTGCTCATCAGATCTCCTCTTTCCTACATTCATTGACTTTGTAGCCTTTATGCTGTTCTAGTACTGAACAACCCTCATAAAAAGAATTGTTCCTGCATTAGAGTATGTACTACATTCCCTAACAAGTGAGAGGCAGAGTGAAAAGCTGAACACTATAGACGCTTGCCATTCTGTAGAATCATGTTGCCATGGCAGCTGAGTGAACTGCCCATATGCCTCCGAGCAGGGGCTCTGCAGATATCTTTTCACTGTTTACCTCGTTGCTTGCTAGAAACAAGCAGCTCAATTACCTCATGTGAGTGCAGACAAAACAACATGGTTCAGTGACGTACAGTGCAGGTTTAAAAGTATTGAGACAAGTGTCCCTATTCAAGAAATGGATAGCTCCAGAGATCATGTATTTTGACACGTGTGCCACTCCAGAGGTACATTATGTAAAGGCAATTTGTAATCTGACATAGGCAGTTCTGGCTGGAATGATATACTGTATGGATCAGCACTGACAGTGATTTAATGTGGAGTGGTAATTGATTGCCATGCATACAAGTTCCTACCATGGGGAATACAGTACAGAAGAGGAAGACCATTGGATATGCAGGAAAAAAGCAGGCTGATAGGTAAATTCTGAATTCTTTATAACAGACACTTATAAAGTGACGGGGAAAAAAACTTAAACTTCAGTGCTCATTACTGGTACTATTTTTATGTTACATGGCCCTAGTATGAGTGCCCCTTATATTGTGTGCAGAAGCTTAAATGTTTTCCAAACAATTACAGATAGATTACACAGTATTTTTGTAAAGAATAGAAATCGAAATTAAACAGCACACAAAGTTTAGATCAAAGTGTAGATCTACATCAAAACGGACTTTTATTTCATAAACAGGAATGACTTAAGCTGAAATTGTTTGCCAAACATCATTCCAGTTTTGTGGAAAAGACAAGTAGGAAATATATATTAGTGCCTGGTTACAAGAAATGTTTCATACAATGAATGTATAAAGAAATTATTTTCTTTAATATATGTACTGGGCTGCTTTAGCATCCTATTGAGAAGAACATGAATAAAGAATGCACTTCACAAGTAGACAAGCCTAATGGTTCTTTACATTAACATATTTATAGTGGATTTATATCTTTTGCACACCCAGATGAAATGACATGAAACCAGCTAATCATTCAAAAAAATTTAACAAAAACATCAAGATGCTTTTCCACATAACATTTATTGAATACTGTGGAGGGATGCACTCCTCATGTCTGCTCTTCAGAGTTTCATTTCACCCAAGCTCTTAACTATCTGCAGACCAACATAGCACCTTTGACAAAACAGCTCCTTTCATGTGGCTTTCTTATATTCTATGGCTGGCAGGGTGGCCCAATGGCTAGCATTGCTGCCTTGCAGTGCTGGAGCCTTGGGTTCAATTCCTGGGGGTACTATTTCTATTATTCCTTAAATTGCAAACATGCAGCACTCAGTGACTCCTCTTGCAAGCTCCTTAGCTCCCAAAATATCACAGTGGTTCCTGTTGCATAGCAAGCTAAGTGTACCTCTGATGTTTAAAGGCAGTTCGTGAAACAGCACTGACATTGTCAAAACAATGAACAGATATCCTCTGTTTCAGTTTACAAAATCAGTGCAAAAATCCCCTATATATCTAACACAAAGCTCAAAATCAAATAAGTCTATAAAACAGTACAACTGTGTTGGTAAATGGGAAGCTCTCTTTCTCAGTGTTTAGACAGTGCCATACAAAATATGAAGTGTCAACATCAATATTTCCCTAAGAGCATGTTCCTCTACCTTACAGTCCAACTGAAAATGGATATCATTGAAAGTGTAATTACTGTACTGTTTCAATAGTTTTGATAAATAATAAGGCCATTCCCACACACAATATAACAAATAAAAATTCTATATTTAACCTAACAAATCCTAACAGTATTCATTCAATAAAATTAAACCAATGCATATACATTAAGCAAAACAATGCAATGTTGTAAATATGGTTACAGTACATGAATCCAGAAAATCAACAAAAACAAATGGTTCAACTAAATGAAAACCAAATTAATGTGTTTGAGAAAGAGAAACAAATGATCAACTGTACACATCTCACTGGTCATTCAGTCTCTCCTTATGGTTAGCCTACAGATTTTATCCACATTGTACCTTACGGATTCTGTTTCAGCGCAACAAGGGTAAAAGTGTCTTGCTTGTCACAGCTATTCCCTGCAATAATCTTCTGCAATTACCCACAGCCTAATGTCTCCAAAGACATAATCACGAGGCCTGTGGCAGTAAACCTTCTACATCTAGGGAGAATAGAACTCCTCAATGAGGTTGAGGAATGGAGAACAGGGTGGTAGGAATTCCATGCCCATGTGTTGGGGTGCAGCAAACCTTTCCTTGAATGAAACAGAGTGGTGAGAGCTGACATTGTCCCACACCACTACATAATTTGGCAAGTCAGCCTTCAACAGCTGTATCTCATCAACAGCTACAAGACTGCTGTATAGAGCATCCAAGGAAACTAACAACTAACAGATGACCTGTGTTGTAGGGCCCTATGGTGGGAAAGTGGGCGATGACACCAACACCTGATATGGCAGCCAACATGGTTATACTATCCCCACACTGTAGTGGCACATTTCATGTGGCTCTATATCCAATAAGTTTATCGCCATGTCACCATTGTCAAGCCATGAGTTTTGACATGGTCTATAATGGTAACCCTTATTTCATTAGAGATATCTGTATGCCTTCATCTTTGCCTTCCTCATCCTTTCCTTCTCGCCATCCCCTGTACTACCACCATGCATTTGGACCCTTCTTCTTCTTCCAGCTACTTGTTCCTGCTCCATCTTTCAGCAACACTAACCCAATTTCAGCAACACTAACTGGTGACCTAATATATACAGTATGTGCTTAAGCATTGAAGACATTTGAGTAAGTAGGTAGCTGCATCGACATTCACAGGCCGCAAAGGAACAGCTACACTTTCATTCCATGCTGAAAGGCAAAGAAAAGAAACACAATGTTAATTATTTAGGACTTTCAGCATCGATACAATTTCATAATATTATAAAACACAAGTTATGACAGATTATTATAGAAGCTTCAATCCATAAGTGGCTTACTCATGACCAATACTGGAATTAGACTACTAATGTGATTCATAACCTTTGCCCACAAATTGCATTAAGGAAGATATGTGGGTGAATAATCTACATTTCACCATCTGCAAATGACCTGAAAGACATTGGAGCAGTCTGGGAATTTACTATACAACTACAAATATTTACTGTCTCCTATAATGGTTTCCTAACAGACTTGAATATTGTAAGTATGCATGATATATGGTACAAAGCTGGGACACAGTGCAGCTGTGGGAGTTTTAAGAGCAATGGGTATAAGGTCCATATACGGGCAACACTAATTGTAGTGCTCTTCGGCGAGCTTCCTTTTACACTTAACACACTCCAGTACAATTAGCTTCCCAAACCATTACCATGAAGTGTGGACGAAAAAAGTATTTTAATTAAACTCCTGAGAGCTGCTTAGCCCCGTCTGTTTCTAAATTAGGCAAAAAAAAATTCATAAGTAAAAATTAATACTCTGTTTAACTCCACACACATTTCAATAAAGAATGGCACACTCTATATGTCACTTTATACCAATTATTTTTAATAAAATAGATTTGTAGTTTTTAAAAAGAATTGTCATTTTTAAATATATTTTTTCAACTATTTAAATGTAATTTGTGGAGGTATACGCCTCATCTGCCAAACAGCTACAGATGTTTCTGTCACTATGTAAAAAGTGTTACATTGCCATTATTTTCCATGCCAAATCATGTACGTGTATAACAAATTTTAATTGAAAAAAAACCTAATGATATGTAAAACATATGTAAAATTGTCATGTAAAATAATTTACGGATGAACAGAACACTATATTGTCACGTAGCAGTTCCTTCCGGGCCCTATGCGGACGACGCGATCCAGAATAGTGAAGATACACTAGGGAAAAAGTCATGCGAGAGAGGGTCTGGAGACGGGGGGCGTGTCCATGCAGTGCTGGTGTCCAGGGGGAGTGAATCCGGGGCGAACAAACAAGGCGAAATCCAAAAGAGTAATCCGAGACAAAGGGTAGAGTCCAAGGCCAGGGGATCCATCCAGGGAGTTAAAACACGAGCCGGGTCGGGACCGGCGAAGGGAGGGGAATCAGGAACAGAAGAGTAAAACCATAACGGAGCCAGACGCAGCAAGACCCCGGGCTCTCATGATGCGGAAATCAATGAGGAACCAGGAGTGAGGTCCGCGTCTGGCTTTTAAGGGGGAACGGGAATAGGGAACAGGTGCAGACAATGGGAGGGAACGAGGAAGGGCTGGAGCTCCCTTAAGAGGAGGGGTTAGCGATCGTGACAATATTCATTCATACATTTTCTATCTGCTTTGTGAAATACATGATTGAGTGGGAGCTGGAGTGTATTCCGCTGTGCAATGGGTACAAGGCAGGATACATCCTGGACAAGATGTCATTCCATCACAGGGCAAACAGACATGCACACCAGGAACAATTATTCTAGAAGCCAAGTAATGTACCAGGATGTCCTTGGATTGAGAAGGGAAACTGAAGCACCTGGAAGAAACACAAGAAAGGGAGAACATACAAACTCCAAACAGATAGCACCCCAGGTCCAGGATTGAAGGTTCTCCTGGTCAGAAATGCAAATTTAACTAAGCTATGGTGTGCCAGTACTTGATTGGGAGACTTGATTGCTGCTGGAAAGGAGTCCTTTATAGAAAGGACCAGAAGTAGTACTGTATTTCCCTTTGGACAGAATCCACTGTGCCTTAGAAGGTGCGGTCTTTTCAAAGTCCTATCCAAATTAAAATATTTCACAAAAGTTTTAATAAAGCTGGGATATTCAGCTTTATCCAAACCCACAAACCAAAAATCGAATCTGCCTGAAGTCCCCATACTGGTATAATAAAAATATCAAATGTATGTTTTATTTCGGTTTTTGATCACGTTGGTTTATATCCACTGTGGTATAGATGGCGTTAGTGTGTCTTTTTGAAATATGAAGTGGTGCACAATGGAAATTAATCATACGGCCCCAAAACACATCCCACTTTCCCCGCCATGTCAGAGGTAACGCGAGATTAACCAGATCAAGAAACTAAATGTAATTAAAGCTGGTCAACACTCATACAGACACAAATTAAATTTTAAAAAGGTTATTTAAAGAATAACCTTTATATCACATCGTGTTTATAAAAAGAAAATGCAAGTTTTATTTTGTCTGCTTGAGGTTTTGGACATTCTTTGCATTCTTTGCATTTTTATGTTGGTAAATGTTTCACAAAACTTTAGGTATCAGTAATTTGTATTGAAAAAGAATGACACTTCTCCTGTGAAGTATAGAGGTGGGTCTGTTCCTAGTGCCCTTGTTAGAATTGAGAGGCAGATGGATTCCAGAGTATAACAGAATATTTTTATCCAACATCCTGGTTTCCCCTGCTAAGAAACTCAAACTTGAACACAAATAGACTTTCCGGCAAGTTAACAACCAAAAACAAACCCCCTAATACTCTGATAAATGAGTAAGGGACCATAAAATCAATGTTGTTGAATGTAATAAAATAATTAAAACACTTTGGACAACAATCCAATAGAATGTTTGCAGTATGCTGTGAAGAAAGCAAAACACCAATGCAAGTCAATGCAAGTCAGGAGCTGAAGACATTCTACATAAGGGAATAGTCAAAACTCCTTGAGGAAACTGAACTTCATTACAGCTATAGGAAATGCTTTCTTTATGATTTCAAAACCAGTGAAGGATCTGTTAGTTGATTGCAGGTGTAAACTAATTTTGAAATCTTTTGTTTAGAAAATGATGCAATTATCATGGAGAGATTTATGTTCTATGCATTACTGACGGTCTTGTCATTTTCCATGTTTTCTGTTAATTATGTAACTAGAGTATTATACATGCATGCTTGCAATCTGTTTCACTAAAGCTTAAATTTCAGTTACATTGTATAAGAAAAGTGTAGAGGTGCCTGTATTTCAAGAGCTTACCTGAGCTAAAAAAGTCTCAATTCACCATGCACATTCTGCCTACATTGAAACATGTTACATATTTAAAAGATATGAAAATCAGTTTATTGTCAGCTAAAGAAAAGGTCAATGTATAAATAAAAAGTAGCTGATTATATTGAACTACATCTGATATGTCAGCCTCATCCACTTTTTGCTTAGCTTAACAATATCACTGTGATTACATTAAAATCTATGCCCCAAATGGAAATTGGAAGCAATTACTTCGACAAGTGGCACTGTTGAATCACATTGCTCAATTAAAAGCCAATTTGCTTGTGAATTAAAACTCACAGCCTGTCTAAGAGTAATCTATTATCTTCCAGCTTAAAGGGGAAAGAAAATTATGTTTCATACTGTAATAGTTAAAAAATTAACATACTTGTTATTCTTTGAATCGAGCATTTCCTATATTACTATGAAACGTGTATAGACTTTTGTTTTGCTGTAATCAGAATTAGACATAATGTTTCAGCACCAATTTTAAAAAAATAGTTAAATGTTTTAAAAATGACCAGGAATGACATGGGAGCTAGGAAATTACAGGCAGTGCCTTAAGTAAAGATACAAGAGTTCATATGTTTTGAAGACTATTAATATCTGGTGGTTAAATTAAATAGGACAAAGATGTTGCCTACACTTCTCATTTGTGGTTGTGGTGGTTTGCAACTGAGTATTTAAAGGGAGTACCTCTGCTAACTTTTTTTATAATAGCGCTGCAGCTAATTGCTGCCAGAAATTCAAGAAGATTTGTAATGAACGGTTGCGATCAACATGTTTTGAAAATGTTCCACCAAATAACTAGTCTCAGTTTGAGCAAGCAAAAACCAGTTTCAAAGAGATTATGATAAATTAACTTTCCTATTCCTCTTTAATGCTGCCTGTCTTGTATCCTCATGTATAAATGCATGTGTGCATCTTAAATGTTTTCATATTATGGCCATTGAGGCCTCATATAGTAAGTCAAATTAGAAAAAGCATGACCAGAAAGCAAGGGCTTAATAACACAGTGGCTTTGGCTTTGTTAATATACATTTCTGTTTATCGCTCCACAGCTTGACATCCGAGCCTCATTATATCTAAAGAAGGGCTGCCAAAAATGGCTTGCAAATCCCTTGTATCCAATAACCATGTCGTTATATTATCTCAACAGACACAGCTGAGATTATCAGCTATTCACATCTAAAAAATATTAATTTGGTACCATGCCCAAAGTACCTCCATCTATTGCCATAGCTGAAGTGGCTATTACTAACAAGCATAGTCTTACGATTACTGACTCGATGCTAAGCTGCAAGCTCACTCCCCTAGGGGATAGCAGATGTCGAGTTAAATATTCTTGATAATGCCCAATCTGCTTTGCTGTATTGATTCCTATTGAGGATGGACCTTTCCAAAGCTAATGGCACTGCCTCAGATGCAACACAAAGCAACGTGTCTGTTACAGATAATTTTAAAGACCAGGGGGCACTTTATAGACAAAATACCAGTAAGGCAAAGCTAAATTCACTGCTTCATCGTGCTACTGCTACTGCTACTGCTACTGCTGCTGCCATTATTACTACTACTAATAGCCAGAAGCCATATCACCCTGCAGCTCTTAACTGGCTACCTGCTAAAGCTAAGCAGGGTTGAATCTGGTCAGTACCTGGATAAGAGACCTCCTGGGAAGCTATGGTTGCTACTGGAAGTGGTGTTAGTGGGACCACCCTGCAGTCTGTGTGGGTCCTAATGCACTGGAATAGTAGCAGGGACACTATACTGTAGTGAGTGCCATCTTTCGGATGAGACATTAAATCGAGGTCCTCAGACAAATAGCACCATGAATTATTACACCAGATTATTCATGTAGAGTTTCATATTACGTATGTTGTATGATTTGCTTTTTGCATGATTTCAAAAACTAATTAAACATGAAAACTGTATAAAAGGTTTCCCAACTATGTGAATTTCAAATTCAATTCATTCAAATTGTGAAAGAGCCCAACAGTTCAATGCAGACCATTGGTCCTACCAGACCAAGCCCTAAATATTGGATTTAAAACACAATTGCATTAAAATTAAAACTTAAAATGCATTAGCATTAGAAGACCCACAGCCCTTTATTAATTATGGTCACATTCTTCTATTCCATGCAAAGCATAGCATTTTAGATAAGGTAACTTTAAATACAGCATTGCCTTAATAACATAAAGGAAAAGTGTAGAGTAGCTCACTGGGATATATAAAAATCCAGCTACGTATCTGTTTTTTATGAATAAAGATATACAGTATTTTACTGTTATAGGCTTTGTATTCAAAATCATGTCTGCAAATCAATTTTGTCGTACCCAGGCGAAAAGCTGCTTGCATCTTTGCATTACCTCGGAAACTGGGCACATTCCCACAAGAAACCACATTCAACCCAGGGCTACTCAGACGTGATCAAGACAGATTTCCTGAGCTCCTTTGACCAATTAATCCCACAATTTAAACCCTATTATGTCATGGGTACAGTGCTCTGTCATTGAGTTGCTTCCACAACTATGGTAGTGCACTAGTACTGACATATATCTTTAAAGTTTTCTCTGAATCTGTCTGAAGAAATTCCAAGTCTGTCCTGAACCAGATCCACTCGACAATACCAGTCCAAATGGCTCCAAGTTTTCCACCAGTTCCCAACACAGCGGTGTAGCCTCCTAGTCTGTTTCCTCTCCTGACAACTGCATTCGTATTCAGTCCTGTCCTGTTTCTGTCATGTTTCTCTTTCTCAGTCTCAATCACTCTACATCCAACTTCAGGCATCTCTGGTGGCCTCCAAGCTCTGCTATCTCGGCTCTCTCAGCCAGTATCCGACAATCACTGAGTTCTAGCTCATGGATTAACAGCCTGTCAGTAAGATGTGGCAGTCGCTTCCAACTAGCTGAATCATAACACATTTTTAATGTTCAGTTCTTAAATCATGGCTTTGTACTCAAGAAAGAAATGAACATGTTTCACACAGTGCCTGACTTATATTAAGCATCCATTTATCTACATGAAAAGCTGATGAGACAGTGGAATGCAGGGCCATGAGTTGCCTGGGAAGTGCCAATGTTGGAAGAAAGGATCTTCCTCAATTTCTGTATGGGTTTTTGTAGTGGTAGTGGTGGTTGGGACCGAGAGATATTTTCCCACTTGCATTTACGTCTCATCAGCTTGGAACTGCTAGTTCTCATTGTGTGTTTCTGTGTCTTGGTGATGGCAGCTTCTGTAACTCCAACACTGAGACACCTCCTATTGCTCAGCCTTCATCCCAAAGCATTTCATGTCTTGCTTACTCATCCTTATAGTGGAAATTGTTATGGCCTGTAGGTTTCTTCTGTCAACTATCTCATCCAAAAGATATCCATAACTCGATGTATCATCCTGTATCTTATGCATATGGCCAAAAAAACATAGGCACTTTTGTTTCAGCAAGGCGAGGATGTTAGGCATGTTTGTCTGGATCTCAGCATGGGCCAATAGCTCCTACCATGTAATCCCAAGAATGCATCTCAGAAAGCAGAGATGGAAGATGTTCAGTTCCTTCTCTTGTTTGCAGTAAATCAGCCATGTCTCACCATCCAGAAGCTGAGGACACATAATTAGTAAATCAAAATCTTGTCTTTCTGTAATTGTTCCAGGCTTCCTTTTTTTAGTTGTCCAAAGATGTATTATTTATTTTCAGATTGAGCTCCTCATCCGATGACAGGTTGTACACCATGTTTTAGTACCGTCCAGGGTGTATCTTGCCTTGTGCCCATTGTTTGCTGGCATAGGCTCTGGCTCCTTCCTGACCCTGTATTGGATGATGGAAAATGAATGGATGGATAATTTAATCAATATAAAAAATTCCTATATTTAGTAACACATTCATCAAATAGTGAATTTCTTTTGATGCTCAGTATACCATAAGTCCTTTGCAGAATTAGGTTTGTATAGCTTGAAAATGGTGAAAACCTCAATGTATGAAGATTTATACATATATACTGTAAACACATAAACACAGAAAACAAATCTTTACATAAGCAAATAAAGCATGACAAAGAACAGTTAAAAACCAGAAAGCAAAGGGTAAAGTCCCTGATTCACGTCTTGGTGAAAAGAGTCTTGAAAACAAGCTACTGTATCAGACATGAAAACAATGAATATTTTATAAGAAATGGAATTAGTCACGGAATGCAGTTTATTATTAAACTGATGTATTACAGTAAATAGCAAAGCCAATGATATATACTGTACACACAGCAATGCAAAACATAGCATTTCTAACAATGACAATTGATCCAGAATGCAAACAAATACATTTTAAACAAGATCATGATAACAAAAATCATTATATTTGATTCAGCATATACAAACTAACAACTAAATCAAAGCACTACATATCTTACTATTATTGTATGTCTGTAGTTCAATTCACTTACATTGTTTGGTTATCCCTTGTGATAGTGGGGAAGTGATTCTCTTCCATGAATATTATCAGGTGACTCATAAGCCCAGTACAGGATTTGCACCCTCTCTGGCAGCTTGAGTATGTGTTGCCTTGGGAAATATCAGGTCATGTACTGTGAAAACAAGACATGGTGAACTGTCTTTGATGCTCTCACTTTGCATTCTTTTTCTGACATATTTGGATCTCAAACTGCAGAGCTCCTTTCCAAATATTCTTCCTCCATCTGGTTCTGTCAAAGGTCATAGACTCCCAGGAGTTGATATCGATGTTCAATTTTTTAAGTTTGCTTTTGCCGTATTTGTGAAACATTTCTGCAGGCCTCCTGTGGTGTGATTCTCTTGGCAAAAACAGAACTTTGAGAGCCTGGATTCTGACATCTTGAGAACCTGGCCAGCTCAATGGACCTGATAATGGATGGTGACTATTTGGAATTGAACATTGATGTTGGTGCATCTGTCTTCTACTTGATACATTAATTCAACCACAAACAGCATTGATGATATGACTGTAGTCTTTTTAGGTGTCTCCTCTATTCTGTCATTATTTCAGTCGCATACAGTAGAGAAGGATTGTGGACTGCATGATACTCCATCAGTTTTGGTGTCCCAAACCTCAGTTACATTTAGGTGGCCAAAGACTACATTATAGATATCACATGATGTCATTTTTACTAATACATATCAGCCTGCTGTAAAAGGTCATTCCCAAGGTTTGCAGTTTCCTAAATTCTTCCCATATTCATTGTGAATCTTAATTGGTGGCATTGGGATATGTATATTGGAGATGGAGGATTTTGGTCTTCTGAATGCTGTCTATGTCCCATTTTCTCACTTACCTCAGTAACTGTGCTGACAACTGTTTGGAGGTCTACTATTGTCAAGTACAAGCATCACCAGCATACTGGAGTATGCTGACTGAAGTCTGGGTGATTTTAGTTTTAGTTTTGCACAGGCATAGGGCATAAAATGACCAGTTATTTAGTAAATCAGCTGCACTCCAGCAGGGACCTTGTCCGTTATCAAATTGAGCATGACACTCAGAAATATGAGTTATGAATATCAGAAATATGTGTTACAGCAATGATACACCTTTATCTGACTTATCCTAACGATTCTGTAATGGATCAATGATTGCTACACATATGTCATCATAAAGCAGGTGAAGGATGCTGAAACATCCTGAAGGACATTTCTGGAGGATCTTACAGAGTGCCTAAAATGGAGTCAAACACCTTTCAAAAGTCAGTAAAAGTTAAAATAGAAGGTCTAAGTAGATGGGGTTCTTTGGGGAGAGGAATGCAATCATTTAGGAGATGTTTTATTAGTATATTACTATGTCCATGTTGAACAACAGAGAGCACACTCTGCTTTTTTAATGTCCACAGTGGACATTTCTTTTTTGATGATTTTCACAATTCTGGCATCTTTATTCATTTGGGATTACCTCCTCACTGACAGCTTGGAGGTGCAGTATTAGTCCCTGTATTCTGTGCTATGTACACAGATGGAACTGAGCAGTTCCATCACCTGCTCCTTTGCTGTTCTTTGTGTGGTTATGTTCATTCATGCTAGTAGAATTCCAAGCCTGTCTGTAACGGGGAGTTCTGAACTAGATATACTATTATGACAGTGGATTTTAGATTGACTAGATCTTTAGAATTCTCCTTAAACAGGTATTTATGGCCTTTTCCTTTCAAAGGTTTCAAAGGCACCAGACCGTGGGTATTCAGGTCATATAAACCTCTGTGGCATAAAAATCAAGAATATAATTTACATTAACCTGAATTACTTTTGCCTTGTCTGTTCACCACCACTATCACTCTGCCAAACACAAAAATCCATAACTTGAGATCAGTAGGTTCACCAAGCACCCAATCAGCCTTGTGTTTTATCATATAGCTTTCAAGTGTTTTGCAGTCATTGGTGATATTTTTCTTGAGATCTTTCAAAGTGGTATGAAATTTGTTCTTATCTTCCTGGTTGAAGTTTGAAAGCTTTTACTTTTTTGCTAATGCCCTCTTTTGGTTTCATCCTTCAATGATTTGATGTTTTCCATGGACATTGACTTTTTGCAAGCAACATTTGGGAGCCAGTTTGATATGAATAATAATGGAATGGATTTATTTGATTTGGGGCAGAGACAATGGGAAAAATATCTTCACATTCATGAACTCTTGAATGTGGTGGATAATTTCATTCTTGAATGGCAAATCCAACAGCATAAATTTAATATTCTTCCTTAAGGTGACCTTCAACTTCAATTTAATGGAGTTTTCCCACTCCATGAGAAAGTATTGTCACTGTCATGTTGAAAGACAGAATGTCTAGTTGGGGAAAGTAAACTTGATGTTAGTTTTATTGAAACAGTTGAAAGGAATATACCACTGAACAAAAAATGCAACTGTTAGGTACCCTTGGTTACTATTACTCTTGATTGCTACTGCAAACCACAATGTATCCACAACACAGTCCCACTGTCATATCATTATTTGACAGTCACCTTCATATTCCTTGAGATGCCCAAGGTTGTTGGGTTTCACTTACAGTAGGATGAAAATGCAGATGGAAGGCATAAATGCAGTTCTGGAAAATAATTTTCTGGACTGCCCATGAGGGACCTAATGTTTTAGTCCCAAGAATAAACCCACTGAGTAAAGGCCAAATTCTGTGTTGAAAAGTTGGTGTTCTCCTGGAAAATGTAATCTATAGCTGCTAAAATCACAAAGCACCTTGAGTATTTAATATACTCAAGAACATTTGTAAATATAGAAAATAGAAAATTTTGCTAAACTTTTTCATCAGTCTGCCATCCTCTGTAGTTTTTTTTAAACTTCTTCAAGTTGCTGCTGAATTTATAACTCTGATGGATCACACTCAATTTAGATTCATTGTGTGTACTGTATGTATATTATTAGTTTGTTAGCACACTGCATGTGCAACATAACGACACTAGATTTATGAATGCAAAACTCTTTATGTAGTTCCCTGCTTCAGAGAACACCTCACACTGAAATGCAGCTATAAAGAGCTTTGGAGATAATGTTTCCACCTGTGGAATAATTACCTACTGTAATTGTTGTAATTGCAGCAGTACGTCACATCTAATGTTAGATAAGCTGTCTCTGAGTTGTCTCTACTACTTGTCTCATGCAGTACATCCTCAATGGCACAGGTGCCTGAAGAACTACTGGAAAAGCGGCATAAAAGATTTAGCTCACCATTACTCAGTATATTAAAATATGCAATCATCTTGGAATAGATTATAAAATCTGATTTTATTCCTATATATAAATAGATAAGTAAAAAATAATGTTAGACCCACTGTGTACAATACCAAAATAACATTTCCTAAGCCTAGGCAGACTAGTCAAATGAATTTATAAACAAAGTTAAAATGACCTGAGGACCTTAAATGGAGCTAATGGGATATTCATTCTTTCTTTATTCATGGGATACATTTTCTAACCCACAGAAATCTATTCCTTATTAGAACCAGATACCATAGCTTTGTTACATTTCCAAAATCTTTGTTGGGGCTACTTTTCAGTCATTTGTGTTTCTGATAAATGAATTGCAGCTTTCTTTTCTGCTCATGCAATAACTCTGTAGATCTTTGTTTTGGTGTATACACATTCCAAGTGGGTTCCTCTTTTTACCTTGGTTTACCTCTGGCTGAATTTGAGGTTCATAATTATTTTTCCCAAAAGAGTCTAATGGTCCAACAGCTAACCAAATCATGAAAGCTGCCAAAACCTAACAAATGTCATGTCCATTATAACCCCAAAAAGAACACGTGAGGGAGTTATTTAAAGGTTAAATCTGTTGAAAGAAAATATTTCAAAACCAGTCAATTTTTATCTAACGTTCTAGATACAACATATTTAACCTTTTTCATCTTTTGTACTTATGAAGCATAAGTATACGATCAAGAGCTCTACCATCATAGAAGTTTGGATATTTTTTCATTGCACAGCACTGACAAAATATGGTCTTACTGTTAATCTAATCTTTACTCATGTATGATTTCATATTTATTAATATACGTATTTTTAGGAATGAGAATGATAACTGGTGTTATAAGTCTCTTCTTTAGGTTTCAATAATCTTTATAATTAAAGAAAATTCACCTTTCATTCTAATCAGACAGTCCTATTGTATTTTTTTATTTTAATGGAAATTAGTGTCAATGTGAATAATGTTACAGCAAGTTTACAAAAACATTGACAGCTCTGTGCGCTAATGACAACACATTATAAGTGACATGTTTTTGCTAGTACAGGACAGAAACTATGAGCACCAGTTACCTTCTGTTGAACCATTGTCAGGGATGGACCAATAAGTTAATTCATCGCACCTTGAACAGGCAGAGGCAAGTAAATAGAGAAACATTGTTGCTGTCATTTGAGAGACAAGTATAATCAGAAAGTGAATTTAAGTGATACCTATTGGTTTGAAGATAACTCAAGCTTCTTTTCATCTCATCCTCAATCTACCAACCAATTATTGATATGATTTATTAGTAAATAATACATACTGTAAGTGTTCCATGCTTATCACTGTCAGGAAATTGAAATTTATACAGAAAGATTCTTGCATTTGGGGATCTACTGTATTTGCCATTTGTGTAATGGACAATGGTAAATAATAATAATTCCTTACACTTACTTTCATGGACACACCACTCAAAGAGATTTACAGGTAATGGACTCTCCTCCACCACCACCAATGTGCAGCCCCACCTGGATGATGTGACGGCAGCCGTTTGGCCAGGACGCCGGGGTTACACCCCTACTCTTTTCGAGAAGTACTGTACCCTAGGATTTTTAATGACTACAAAGAGTCAGGATCTCAATTTTACATCTCATCCAACGGACGGCACCTTTTTACAGTACAGTGTCCCCGTCACTATACTGGGGCATTAGAACCCACACAGACAGCAGGATGACTGTCCCCTACTGGCTCCTCTAACACCTCTTCCAGAAGCAACCTTAGTTTTTCCCAGGAGGTCTCTCATCCAGGTACAGGCCAGGCTCACACTTACTTAGCTTCAGTGGGTTGCCAGTTGTGTGTTGCAGGGTGATAGAGCTGCTAATTAAATGTTTATAAACATCCCTTTAATGCAGGTGATTTCTATCACTGGAGCCTTTAATACGGAATAAACAATATATTTCAGTAAAAAGGTATCCTTGTTTCTATAGGTTCATGAATCATGAATAGTTTTGTTACTTTCCAACAGGAAAGATGATGATCAGATATAGTCCAGAGCATTTTCTTAGAAACAATTTCTGAAATAAACATCTTAATGTGTTGTTAATATCTAATTAATTCTCATGACAATTATCTTTTTTAATAATGATCTTGAATGAGTATCCTAATACTGGATGGTTAATTGACTTTTAGGAAATTGGCCTGAGGTGTGAGTGTATGTATGTGTTCACCCTGTGATGGACTGGCATCCCTTTCAGATTGTATCTTACCTGTGCACTTGTTGCTTGCAGAGACAGATTCCAGCTCCCTTGCGACCCTGAATTGGATGAAGTGGTTAGAAAATGGATGGATGGATAGACGGTAGGTGGGGAATGGGTTTTGACATTTTTTAGTTTAATGAACATTAATCTTTCTTTCTTATCTGTACATACCAGAGATTAGCAAAAACTGAAACAGAGCTTTTTGAATGAAGCTTAAATGCCCATCATTCTCAACATTAATTTATATGGAAGCTGTGGATTAGTTTGAATTAAAAACAATAATGAGGTAGCATCCTCCACTCCCTACTGACCCAAAGAATCAGATTTGAAGTGTATATGTGAATTTAAAATCCCACTACAATCCTATCAAAAATTTGAGCAAAGTAATGGGAAGTTTTGTTATGGTAAAACTCCTTTGAAAATACATACTGCAGCTTTTATTAATAAGGGAACTGTAGCAGTATTTATTGATCCATGCACCAACCATGATTCCAAAAATGTCTTCTGAACTGCATTATACAATTTAATAATTTTAGTTTGACACTGTAGTCAATGTGATTTCGTTATACAGAAAATTTCATTACTATAATTTATACCTATTTGGTAAATTCTGCTTTGTAGTTTTACTCAGGTGTGATCAAGTCTCATTATCAAACACACTGAAGTGAGAAAGTGCTAGGAAACACTAGATCATGCAGAAGAAATACAAACAAGAGCAGGAAAAATACAAATATGCTGATGAGGATTTATTGACAAAAACCATCCAAAGAAGGCAACAGAAAAAAAAGCAAGAAGTGATGGCCAAGAATACAGAAGGTTCAATTGTAGAAGTCTTATGACCCAACAGTGGCGAATAATACACATTTTCCTACAAAATACTCTTCAAACATAACTGTGTAAGGAGCATGTCATTGAGCCAAAACATACTGAACAATGTCAGTTTTCACAGAGGGAACAGTTTATGAAATAATTTTAGCATAAAAGTTATGAAACTTTCTTAATTTTAAGAAATTAAAATTAAACTAATAAATTCATTAAACTAAAAAATATAAAAAATCAATGCATTTTTGAATACTGGTATACTATAAGCACAGTGGATAACATTGCTGCCTCGCAGAGTTTGGGGCTCTGAGTTCAATTCTAGACCAGGAGTGCTTTTTGTATGTTCTCTCACTGATTACATGAGTTTCTTGTGGTCCAAAGACATACTGGTATATTAATTAGCTTCTGGGAAAATTGGACATAGTGTGAATGTGTGCGAGTCTGTGTTAGTGTCTTTTTGTCTGTGATGGACTGGTGTCCCTGCCTTTCATCTGCTGCTCGCTCCATCTACCTTGTTTTTTGTTTTTTAGTAATATGTTATATTTTACATTTAGTTATTTGAGAAACGTTATATTATTCCCTAATGCAAGACTTTGACATTCAAATTGCAGTGCTTCGAAGCAATGATTATCCAGCTGTTGCCACCATCCCTTTCACTTGAAATATCAGATAATTGGATAGACCGGTGAAATTTGCATACACAAGCAGTTCATCCTGTAAGATAAATAACATTTAACACTGAATAACATTTGTCCCTCTATCACATTTGTTAGGTTCTAACCAAACTACTGAAATACACGTAAATGGCACAAAGCCACGCGGAGACATTATATCTATTTTTGAGATATAGGATTTCGCAGCTGGTGTGTTTTACAAGTAATTGTGCATTGTAATCCATGACTGCATATGTAGTAATTTAGTATTCCTTTTTCTTTATGGTTTCGTAACATACTGTAAAGTTCAAGGTTCAGAACATACCAACATTGCATTAAATTATCCATTGATTTTTTTAAACAGTCTATTGATGTACAGTAAAAAACAGGTAATACTCCAGTCTTACAAAGAAATTGTCATTCTTCATTTTTTATCTGTTAGGCTAAAATCATCTAGTCATTTTGTTCTGCCCCACAGACTACATGGTTCGATTCTGACATTGGTGAAACCCAGCAACCGATTTGTTTAATATTTTTTACACTGTTTTTCCTGAGATTTAGAGCTGAACTGTATGGCATGATTTATTAAGCTGCACTTGTCTTACTGACAATTATAGCTCAATGCACTGAATACCCATGTGAATGGGATGATCCTTCATCATTTAAACCTTGATGTTTGATTTTTATGGATGTACGTAGACAGAATTCCTATGTCACTCTCCAAGGACATATTGGGAAGACTGATTCATCATCCATCAGCTATTTCATTCCATTAAAACACTCACCAAGACAAGCTGAGTTTCCAAGGTCAACATTCTGAAAATTTAACGGACTGTGCCTTACAAATGTCTTGGTAGTTTGTATTTTTTTCTACATACAGTATCATCATTAACAGTGTGTCACAAATTACCAAACCAATAAAGTCTTGATTAATGAGAGTACTGATTAATGAAAGACTGGTGTTTCCCCAAAACAAAGGACTTTGTTTTCCAGAAAATAGGTGTGGTGGACATACAGTATATGTTTCTTGAAAGAATTCTACAACATGCAGAGTTCAGGTGAGTATCTAAGTACCTAATCTAGTTTGGGATTCTTACCTTGACATAATAATTCCAATTAATAAAAAAAAGTTGCCTTTAATCTTATGTGAATCATAAGTATTTTTTATATTCTTAAATAGCAATAACTATTTTACTGTATATGGAAAAGGTGATTGGCCAGTTTTAAGAACAGTCTTGAGTTCTTAGTCTTGCCAAGAACAGAACAGTGGCCAAATTAATTAAGGGTTTTACTCCATGGTACAATTTTCAATGTGACATTGATAGAAAAATAAATCATTTACAATAACCAATAGTTTAGAAGTACTCAGAGAGAGTTCAATTTCAAGCGCTAACAAGGTGCCTATGGTTAATGTGTACAGTATATGTGCTAATTGGATGTTTCCTTCACATAAAATAGTGTAAAATAAATCACTTTGCATATGTTTGTATATTGATTGTACTGCATATCTATCTGCAAAGAACTATTACTATGTCTGTCATAATTGTTGAAATAAGTAATTTACAGTTACTTTTTTCACAACTGCGCATTCCTAAGCCTAGACATTTCTAACTATGCTTTTTTATTCTATGTTGCAAGATGGACATAACATTATACAGTACAATGTAAACCATATTCAAACATTTCAGTGGAAAATTCTCCAGAGAATTTTAGGACATATCAATGTACACTATTTAGTCACACAAAGAGATTGTGTTAAGATAACTGCAATACACTATTGTCCAATAACTTAGATGTTGTGTGGGGAGAAAAACTTAATTCGGTACATCAATAAAACCCTGATCTTGAGTTCATCAGATGAATCACTAACACAGAATGTCAGGGCCACATACTCAATTGCACTCTAGACAATTAAACCAACATATTTATTTCGCAATGATGTGACCAGAGAAACTCAAGCAATCTGTCATATCAGATACTGAGAACATGAGCATAATAATAACCATATTGCACCAACCGAAGGCCAAGCCCAGGGGCAAAATCTTGTGTGAATTTCATAATGTTAGTATTACACTGTATAGTGGGACTACCAGCATGGTACAGCACAGCTGGAATTAATCCAAGGCAATGTGTTATAGTTTGAAGATGAGCCGTAGGGAAACAGAAATAAAAATCCATGAGTGCAGCCTGCATGAGGCCTCTTGCCCTAAGGCCTGGAAACACTTCTTTAGGTACTGACAGCTGAGACACCTACTTCTCGGCTGCCATTTGTTTCAAACATATTCAGTGTGAAGAAGAAGAAATTTCTTTTTTTCTTCAGCCAGCCTGAGTGCTTAGTTCTAATTTTTCCAATTCGCCTTGTCTTTGGTTTTGTGTTGGTTTCTTTCTCCATGTTTCTGCATGTCATTCTCCAAAGTTTGCCATCTTATGATGATAGTATTCTACAGATACCCCCATGATGTATGTGGTGACCACTGACTAGTGTCTTGGACACTTTAGCATCAGGAATTAGTTTCACATCAGGTTCAGTTCACTCACAAATAAATCTAAATTCAGTAGTTGGGTCAGATCCTAATACATTCAATATAGAGAGGAAGTGTATTAGAGGGGCTGCTATCCAGACCAGCGCTGTTATCTGTATGGAGTTTGTATGTTTTCTCTGTGTTTACATGGGTTACCTCCGGGTGTGCACACTTCCTCCCACAGCCCAAAGACACACTATTATGTTAATTGGCTTGTGGGAAAATTAGTCCTTGGTGTGACTGTGTGGCTGTATCTGTGTTTGCGTCTATGTGTTTGCCCTGTGATGGGCTGGTGTCCCATCCGGGGTGTAGCCTGTCTTGAACCTGTTGCTTGCTCTGGATCCCTGAATTAGAAGAAGTGGTTAGAAAATGGATGGATGGATAGATAAATATAGTATACATAGGAAAGCAGAAATAGGCAAGTCCTCACAAACGCTATTAAATTCTTAAAAAAAAAATTATTAAATTCACTGGTCATTTTGCTTTTAAAAACTGACCGAAACAAATCTTTTCATCCATTCAGCACACCTCATTATGCTTCTCAAAGAAACAATATGTATTCAGTAACGTGCTATTTAAAAGAGCACATTTTAACTAGCCTTCATATCTAAAAAACCTTGCAGAATACATTATCAATTTCACCTGGATTGCAACATTTCTATTATTTTTTTTGCATACAAAAAGTCACCCAAAAAAGATGTTACACCATTTTGAGTTTTCACATTATATTAATACCTCTGTATTACTAAATTAAGTAAAACTGAAAGTGAGACCATTCACTGTCATCACACACACTTGCTTTTGAAGAAAATGTGCACCTGCACTTTGCCCTCTCTGAGTAACGCACATGCTAAATTCCATAAATGCTATGCCTCAATGAAAACATTTTAATTTGATTTTTGTTTTTAACTCCCATATTGTCTCTATTATGATTTATTTCCTAATACATATACACATGCCCCTGTTTTGTATATACTATAAATACACAAACAAATTCACCACTATGCAAAAAGCTTTTAAAATGCCTTTATCTATAAGGACTAAGTAGTAAAGTTTGATTTGCAGTGATGTTTCAAGAAAAAAAACTACAACAAAATAGTTATTTTGTCAGGAACAATTGAGCAGAAATTGATATAATTAATATATTCTATAGGACTATATATTCTAATTAATATAGGACAAGAAACATAGGGGCGAGATAATGAGTGAGTATATCAGAATTTGGTGCATATGCATTTGGATAATTTCTTGTCACCCCATATTTGGCAACACTCACAAATAAAAGTTATTCAGCCTGTATATACTGTATATATTTAGTTTTGTGGCAGTAACAGTATTTAGGTCAACGCTCAAGAAACAAGAAAAAAAGCATTAGGCTTATGCACAGTTTGTTACTTTATAATATTTTTCCACTGATCTCTGTTTCTCTTCATGGTTTGCAATCTGAATATATTCCCTCTGGTCTAATTCCAAACATCTGAAATTTTTAATTCAACAAAACCCTTTATCTACAACATTGCCATTTTGTGGCCGCATTTCAAAATTCTATACATACTGTACACTCTGTCAGGCTTTTTAAATTGTCACTGCGTGTTTACTTGAATGTAAATGTTCTCAAAATGAAAATGTTTTTGTCATTTCAAATGGCATAATGGAAAAAGCAGACAAAACTACTTCAAAGCATCCGTGGAAAAACATATGAGTTAAAGATAATTTTCCCTTTAATGCGATTAGAGAAGAAATGTTAGAATATCAGAGAAACATTGTTTAAACTTACAAATTTATTAAATCCACATTAAAGCAACTCGGTCATGGTTGTGCATTGCTTGAACCTGATTGCACTTTTATTAATACTAAAGTCCTGCCTGAAATAAGCTTCCACTTCATCATTGGGAGTTATTGTATCCCTGTCTTAATTCTAAGCCTTTGGTGTTAGAGGATTTCGACAGGAATTCTCTGATCTCAATTCCATATTAAACACATTTAGATTGTACTACACCAGATCATATAAGCCATTCCAGTATGGAGGAGGTCCAATTGATTTTTTCATGTACATTAATGTTATGTTGTTTTTTTTAAGTACACTTTCACTCATTTCAAAATGGATATCAGCAATCCAAATCTACCACAAAATGACAATATTTTTAATACAGGGAGTATTGTGCTGCAGTTGCAATATGTTCTGGAATTATAAATTCCATGTTATAATTGAAGAACATACAATATGTTTTACATTTTGATTTTACTTTTTTAAGTTGCTAAATATCAAAGGAAAATACTGTGCCTTGTGATAAGACCAAACATAATCTCCCAATGCTCTTTTTTCAAGAAAGCGCAGAGATAAATTATATATCCAAGCACAAGGAAAACTGCTCTTTTATGCAGCAACATAACTATAACTATAAGAACTATGCATGTTTTAATAGTGCTGAAGCTTGATTTCTGATTGCTGCTTTTAATCTATACATCAAGTTAAAAGGACTCAGTGATACAGAATATCAAAAAGCAAAAGCAATAATGTGGTTGGAATTTTAAAATGTGAAATTTTAATAAATGTGAAATTAGTATGAGACCCGCTACAGATGACAGGTTTCATAATTCCTTTTATTTAGGATTATTGTTCAAATGGCTAGGTGGAATTGGTCCGATGAGTTTATATGTAACTAATAATGCCTGGTGCCAAGTTGTAATTACACATGTTGGAATTCAGTAACCGTTTTCAAGCTGAGATGAACCTTCTGTTTTAAATCCCAGAACATTTCAATGATCAATGTAATAATAATGAGTAATCTTATCTTCGTAGAAGCCTGTAACATATTTTCCTCTTTCCAGCTTCCAGATTATCCAGAACTACAGAACATCAGATAGCTTTGCAGTTCTAGTCCATGATGCAATAACAAAGATCTTTCTATTGCACATACTCCTTGGGTATTATAAGCTCCTAGAACATCTGAAACTATAAAATAATATAAGCAACAACAGAAAATAAACAGTGGTGATCGCTCTGAAAAAATGGCTTGGGATTGCAGCAAATATTTAAAAAATATACAGTATATATGTCAGGAATATATGTCAGGTTATACACAAATTGTTCTTAAACATGCAGATGCACAACACATTTAGTTAAGGTTCCCAATATATTGGCCAGTAAGAATACGTACTTTCACAGTCTCTTCTGTCTTGCCTTATGGTTTGAATAACTTTCTTACAGCTTCGGCATTTCACGCATCTTTGAAATAATCCCCTTTCCTTCACCAACTCCTTTTACTGAAAACCTGAGACCTTGTGACACTTACTGTACTTCTTATTTTTTAGAAAGGTTTTCCATGTTTTGTTTGTGTTTTCTTGCCATCTTGAACTATTACAATGAAGTGTTTGCAAATTGAGCATCAGTCACGCTCAATTTTTTTCACTTCCCTTTAGTTGCTGAATTAACAGCATCAGAATCAATGGACAAGGGTATCCCAGACTGGATAGCCAGGTTGGAAACTGCATGCAAAGTACCAGCAAAAATTACACTTGGTCAAATTTAACACTTATCATTAAAATATATCTCTAAATACAGTTTAAAATGAAAGTGCTGAGGCTGTTACGTGAAATTTGTCATCTTTGCTATCAACTAATGAAATTTGCATCTCAAAAATGATACTGTATATGAGGCAAAGTAAAGAATTTCAGCTATTGTTTCTGGGTATAATATTGCAGACATATTTAGCAATGTTAGAACAAATGGCGCTTATAACGAAAGTTCAGGACGGATGACAACAGCCAAATCTTATCCAGCTGTCAGTTATTCGCAATCATCATGTCATTTCCTCACCTAAAACATCAATATATTTTTTATAATACTTAACATAACACACTTTACAATACATAACAGCATACTTTAAATTATCCCCTTTTCTTCCTCATTTACAGTATGTTTTTTTGGGGGGCATTTCACCTCCACCTCACCTCATCTTTGCAGCTGGCCCTTGGTCACTTCTCACACTGCATGGGGGTCCTACAGCCAGGAGGCTAGCCCTTAGCCAAGCAGGTTGAACCAAATTTTGATCAAAACATTCCACAATGCTTTTAGCATGCTTAATTATTGTGTGTTGTTCTAGTGAATTGTTGTTTGCTGTGTTCAATCAGCCCCTTTCCCTTATCCTCCTCTTTTCAGGTGAGGATAAGTATTGGTACTAATAGCTGACAGGCGTTTCTAATCTTCAAGTGTTCCATGTTGAATTATTAATTAAAACAAAAAAAACAGGTAAATGTACAGTATAACCTTGGTGCCAGCTTTTGGAGTTTACTTTTTGGGTCTGCCTCTACAGAGTTTGACTGGATCCAGTATATCAAGATGAAGACTAGAGAGTTGTCTATGAAGGAAAAGCAAGTATTTGAGAGCAAAGAAACTGTCACGCCCTCTGCAGCCAGAGGGCGCTCCTTCTCTGTCCTGTCTCTCATTTCTGGTTCTTTGCTGTCCTTCCGGTGTTTCTCTCTCTCTGGGACTATATATTTCTGGGTCTTTCAGTCTGCCTTTGCTCAGCATTGACGTTCGGATGTCCTGAAACCCGCCTAGCACCAGGTTGCCCCATGTCCGCTACCTGAGGGCATAGGTTTCTATACGGCATTTCCTGCATAGCTGAGCCCGGGCTGACCCCCGTCTCGCCGCTACGCATTGGATCTTTTCACTCTCCTGTCATTCCACACCCGACACCCGTGACAGAATGCTGAGCCATTTTTTGACCCTGCCTTTTGTTTTTTCTGCAGTTTTTTCTTTTTCTCTGTGCTTTTTTTTCAGTTCTTCTATTCTAATCACTGGATATCACTCTGATCTTCCGTGTCTGTAAGTGGGTCCTGTGCCTGGCTTTCCTCGGATAAGATCTCTGCGATATCAGTGATTGAATGTTGAGCTGGATCTCCCATCCTAATTGCTAGATATCATTCCGGTCATCCGTGTCTGTGAGCGGGTCCTGTGCCTGGTTTTCCTCAGGTTGTCGACTCCGATATCAGCGTTAGTTTGGTGAGCTTTCTGCCGTTCCTCCATTCTTTTCGCTGGATATCTCTCCGGGCATCTGTGTCTGTGAGCGGACTATGGTCTGGCTTTCCTCAGGTTGTCCACTCCGATATCAGCGTTAGAATGAGAACGTGCCTATTGCCCAGTCTGCGGTATTTTTCCCCGGGTTTTTTGTTTTTTAATCTTGTTTTTGCCTGTTGTTTTGATTTCTCTTCCTGGTTTCCTCTCCTATTTGGTCCCCCCTGCTCCCTGTGTCTCAGAACTTTTGGTTCCTATCTGTTTTTTGTGGTTTGTCTCCCTGGTCTCCCAGGTTTATGTCTGTTGTGTTTGTGCTTGTGTACTTTTTTGTTTTAAGTCTCCGGAGCTCTACTCGACCCCCCCCCCCCCTTCCTCTACCCAATAAAGGTTTATACCCTGGAGGAGGGGGTAGCTCTCAGCCGTGGACTCCCGGAGGTTTCCTTTCAGTTAAATGAGGTTTTTCCTCCCCCCAGTGCTGTACAGCTCATTTATTTGTATGGGCATCAGGAGCTGCCCATGAAAGGGGGGGGGGGGGGTACTGTCATGCCCTCTGCAGCCAGAGGGCGCTCCTTCTCTATCCTGTCTCTCATTTCTGGTTCTCTGCTGTCCTTCCGGTGTTTCTCTCTCTCTGGGACTATATATTTCTGGGTCTTTCAGTCTGCCTTTACTCGGCATTGACGTTCGGATGTCCTGAAACCCGCCTAGCACGAGGTCGCCCCATGTCCGCTACCTGAGGGCATAGGTTTCTATAGAAACCTAGTTAGCTTCTATAGAGCCCGGGCTAACCCCCGTCTCGCCACTATGCATGGGGTCTTTTCGCTCTCCTGTCATTCCATGGTTCGTCCTTTCCGACATCCGTGACAGAAACCTTTAATAAGTCCCATTGCAAAGAGATTGGACATGGCAAAATCCACAAAAATCTAAATTTCAATAGTACGCAGTAAAAATGACAAAGTTTACTTCACTGTCCCAATTTGTATACTTTTCATTGTAACTGTATACTTAAAATGTGCTCCTTTTTTTCTTCTTTGCTGATATGCAGAAGTAATATTTCAGACAGTTATCAGACTGGTATTTAGATGGAAAATGAGGGCTTAAGGCAAAAAAGGGGCAAATTTATCATTTATTTTTCTGTCAACATGGATTTTACGGTGCCATTACATGAAATTGAAAAGATTAAAAGTAATGCCACATTTATTAAAAACCCTGTAATATTTTTTATCATAAAGTTCTTTATCAAATTTGAATGCAGATCTTATACATGGAAATGGCACTCAACAATTCTTCTGAGGCTGAGACCTACACCTAGAGGAAAAGCAGGTCTGCAGATAAGTTGATCCCCTGCTGTGGTCTCTGCATGAAATAAATTCCAACACATTATTTTTTTTCTTCTGCATAAAGCCACCAATTAAACTAAAGCAGTGCCCGACCTGACAGTAGCAGGAGTGATTATTCCATAACACAGTTAGGCCCCTCTAATTGACTTCAAGTGCTTTGCTTAAAAAAAAAGATCTTCACAGCCACCTCTGTCAAAGTCACATTGATATGCAAATATCAATCCACCTGACAGAAAATTGCTTAAGAAAGAGTGACACTCTAAATTGAATTATCTCACAACCCCCCTTCACCCCTTCCCCCTTTCACTATCCGTGGAACCCATAGTGATCAATCTGCATATGTGTCTAAAGATGAGGAGGATTTTTTTTTATGGAGATAAACAGCAGAGGGAGAGCAGAGGTTGCCATGGGAACCGCGTGACTCATGACAATTTGGTCGTTGAATGAAGCCATTAGTGGTGTTGAGCTGCGTGTTGCGGTTTTTAAAGTGAGCTCCCCGGGAACCTGTCAGCAGCTGCCTTCCTTCAGCTTTTCATTAAAAGCAATCGCAGATCTTCAATCCGCCGTCTCATTACTTTTTTATATGCTGCTTGAGGAATATCACGCTGCCTGTGGATGTGTTCGCAGTCCAGTTTATGGCAGAAGCTCCTTTACAGTTTTAACCATAAATTTTAAAAGGTTCTCAGGGAAGGAGGGGGTGGGCTTGGAGAAATCTGTCTATTTTTCATTTAACACCCCCCCTTCATTCAAGGTTTTATATCAAAGCCATGCTGATAGTTGTTGTGCATGTAATGTAATTGGTTGAATGATTTGAAATAGGCTGGTGCTGATATATATTAATCCAGTTAGTTTTTTTTTCAGGCTCCATGCTGAATTGTGACATGAAAGGATGGCTCCAAAGGTGTTTTCAGTGTGAAAATGATGTTCCAAATTGAGGTCACTCCCCAAGATCCTGTTCCTTTCACTATGTATAGAAGTGGGCTTTGGAGACCTTGAGCAATAGGATCCTGCTTGTGTTTGTACTCCACTATTGTGACTTGTAGTAGGGGGTTAATTAGTTTAAGCCCTTGAATGACTGCTCTATTGAAGACTAAATCTTTATTTGATCACTCCCCAACCTCTTACCTAATCCTCTATGACGATGCAAAGCACGATCCAGCTTTTACAAAAAAGTAGAAAAACATTTTAAACACCTTATGGTATCCTAATGACAAAATATTGGATATCATAAATGAGGTTTCAATTTTTATATTCCTTTCACAACATTTTGCATTCTGGGGCACAGTTTTGAATGAATCATAACTACGCAAAGGCATATATGTCCACAGCTTCAATAAAGGTTACACTGAGCAGTGATTTGTTAATGTTACAGGCCGTGATTTTCAGCATTGACGCACAAGTGATTAATACATCTAAGAAAAGAAAGCTGGAAATCATAAATTCCTTACACTGTGGGCAGTGGCTCTGTGGCTAAGGTTTTGTGCCTGTGGCTGGAAGGTTGCCGGTTTGTATCCCATGGCCAGCAGTGGAATCCTACTCCGTTGGGCCCCTGAGCAAGGCCCTTAACCCCAGCTGCTCCAGGGGTGCCATATAAATGGCTGACCCTGCGCTCTGACCCCAAGCTTCTCTCCCTGTCTGTGTGTCTCATGGAGAACAAGTTTGGGTATGTGAAAAGACAAATTCCTAATGCAAGAAATTGTATACAACCAATAAAGTGATCTTATAATGCAACATTGAATGAAATTCATACTATATAACTATAATTATACAGACAGGACATTTTTACATAACCAGTCCATAACACTGAATGTTAACATTATATTCATATTCCTACATACAGTACATACAACACAAAGTTTATAACAGAAGTTCAGGGGGAAGGCTAGATCCTTATATTGTCCTTACAGTACAATATACTGTATGTATAGGTATGTAGATATACTGTAAGTCTCGCACCCAGCCTTTCCTTTTGTATACTTCTCTTGCATCCCCTCTGCCACTACACCACTGGGGCAAGTCCACCCATGGTGAGGGGGAGTCATGGGCTAGGCTGCCATTCCCTTAGCATGGTGAATCACACCAAATACGCACTATGCTGTATATCTCATTCCTCTAATGTATTCACTAGGATGAAACTGAACTATTGAAATTGAAACATCTCGCAAGTAGGCACTGTAAATCAAAGTTTGTGAAAGGAATGGATCAGTGCTACAGTAGTCTCAGCTATAGTTTTCTTTTTAATAAAAATAAAAGATTGTTATTTATCAGAATGGATCTCATTAAATTATATCTATATTTTTAACTGTAACGGCAGTTAATCACTAACGGAAATGCCTGCAGAACTTGTGAGCAAGAGAACGTCTTAAAGATCCTATGTTCTTTCTAAATGGCTAGTCATAGAACTATATTGTTTTTAAAGCTTTTTTTAAAAAAAGCTTTTCCTTTGCACTATACTTCAGAATAATTTTTAATAGGGAAGTGCATTATGATGGACATTAAAATCTGTCCAGATGAGCTTTTCAAACTTTTCTACACATGAGATCCAGCACAAATGCCTTCCTTATAATACAAATCATTTGAATGCAACAATATACCTGTTTTTGATGAGAAATTGATGATTTTGTTTTTGTACAAGTGTTTGAATTTTGATGTTTGGGTTTGTGCTTGTTTTTGCATGTATGTAGCACTCTCTTTTGATAGGAAGCTGAGATTGTGTGGCAGAAGTTGTGCCCGCTCCTCACAGGAAAAAGATTAATGCTTGGGTACAGATAAATTAAATCATTAATAAAATCCCAAACCAGAAGAGAAAATAAAAAAAGGTGAAAAAAAACCTTCAGGGAACTTACCATACACAGTAAGCACTCTCTTTAAGCAGATTAATTAGCGTATAAGCTTTAAACTGAAATAATGTTATCTGGAAAGCATTATATTTAGATTCCTACAGTACATAACTATGCCAATTTACTTCTTCAACAGGTCACTAGAAAGTCCTTCTTAAGGCATTGTTTGAAACCAGGAGGACATTCTTCTCTATTTCTGTTCTGTAGTGGAGTGTTTTTCTTTTCTTCTTTTTCTTCTTCAGTCAGATCAGTCTATCAGTTGTTAATTTTGCAGAGAGTGTGAATTCTCCTACAAGACACATTGCAAAAAAAAGTATGGTATCTGAACAATATTAAAAAAATAGTAAACTTCTACAAGAGAATGTTAACTTTAAGATAAACACATTATTTCATGACATGGATAGTGTATAAAATGTACAACTGAAAGAATAAATGATTTTCTTGGAGGTGGAAGACTGAGGTGTGCATGTTAAAAGCAAAGTCATACTCCACATTATGCCCAGCTATAGAAATCAGTTTCTGCTTGATACAAAAAGTAAATAGGGAGCTTCCCTTTACGCTGTCATTCTATTTTATAATTTTCCTGGTCCCTCCTGCTTTCTGCATCCATGTAAATGTGCACAATCTGTAAACTGACATTCAGGATATCCAAAAGAGGACATCAAGTAGTGGTGTGTCACTGGGGGTGAGATTCAAGTTTAGAAGCGAAATGTGGGCAACAGAGTTCACACCTGACTTGGCAGGTTAGTCTTTAAACCTTGGTATTCTGTGCTTTAATTTAAGAACCTTCCATAAAACGTAATCAGTAGGCTTTATCCGTGGTTCAGACTAAAATATTTCAGGGCTAAGGTAGTCTGCAGATTAATTCAAAGTCCTAGTCACACCAATCAAAAGATTTTTTTTTTTCATGGAGCTGTCCAATCATTAATTACCGGGTCATTGAATGTGAAAGGGAGATTTGTTTTTACACTTTCATCAGTTTAAACTCATGTTGGTCAAGATGCATAATATTTCTAGTTGTTTTGCCACTTCAGTCTTTCACTGTCTGTGCATACAGTACATACTGGCCATATTAACTGTATACAGTAAATATACTGTAACTTAGTAGTTTACTGTTGATTGTGAAACAAAGGGTAAGCAGCAAATACCATTCTGTCTCAGTTGATTTTGTCAGTGTTTTTGGAACACTGCAGTCTTCAAGCTGGGTTATGTGAAAAGACAAATTCCTAATGCAAGAAATAATGGCAGAAGTTTGGATTTTTATTGGAATAACAGCGACTGGACACAGCATTTTAACTGTGGATATTTTGTGGTGTTATTGAATTCCGGAAAGAGGTCAAATTTTAATGTTGCACTTCCACTTCCTAAAGCATATACAGTAAGCTTCCTGACTGAACATACAGTAGTTCCTCAACTGAACATAGCTCCTCAACTGAGCAGAGCTTCCTAACTGAACACAACTCCCCGCCTGAACATAACTACCCAGCTAAACATAGCTCCCTGACTGAACACAACTCTACTGATTATCCTGTCGAGCTCCCCTGCCTCCACCAAAGCATCATCTTTCTAGCAATTCTCCTGGCTCATACCTCCTAAGTGGGAAGAGATGTGATAGTGCTGACTTTTTCCCAGCACCATTATTTCCTCAGCTAAGACAGTTAAAGCCAAAGTACTAAGCACTTTATCCTTTCATTCAAGAGCTTGTTTAATCATTATTAGTGTTTGACCAAATAACATAAAGCTGTACTCACATTGTGTGAAATATGTGCAACTCTCAAGAGCATAAAAACATATCATAGTGTTAAGCAAATTATATTCAATAATCACTACATTTTAAAGCAAAAAAAATAGTAAATTATTGAATATTAAAAACACAGCAAACCAGCCTAGTTAAGAGTAGGGGAATAGAGACAGTAACAACACCTACAGAGGTTCTAAGAGAGAAGAGAAAAGGGTCATTTGGATCTTGTCTTTCTTAAGGACGGTCGAGAAATGTCAAAGTCATTTCCTTGCTCAAACTTCATTCTGTGATGTGATATATCATAATCTATAATTTTATCATTTATGAGCAGCAAATGCTTTATTAGCAAAATATAAAGACTGCACTGGTACCGGAATGTCTAATATGAGGAATATATGAAACAACAACTCAGATAACATATGTCTATGATACAGTACTTGACTAATTTTTTAATCTTTATAATATTAGCTTTTTTATCTACAATAAATGGCAAATGCTTCCAATTTGTATGATCTTAAGCCCGCCTTGCTGTTTTGGAATTAAGAAAGGCATTAACATTCACATTATGAAAATCTCATTTTAAATCACTTTTCTTCACAACTGGAGAACTTGGCTTATCGCAAAAGATCATTATATGTCTGCACTGCCCAATGGACTGCAGTAAAATACATGGAAACTTTAATTTCAGGACTATTAAAAAAGAATCCCAAAGGCGTGACTGTAGAACAAATGGTGACTGGTTACAGTGTTAAAACACATATGCCAAATCCCTAGATTAATTCAAAATGCCCAAGGCATTTCCATAAATTTTCCGACCAAAGGCACAGGAAAATAAGATGAAAAACTGAAAAATGAAAATGTATTTGGGTTTGTAATTCCTTGGAGGTCAAATTATAGTTCTTGCCCTTTGCTCCTTAATTGCTTTTTTCTACTTCATGTGCGTGATGCATAGCCCCCCTCATAAGCATGCTGGCAGATCTGAAATACACTGCCATGGTTTTTCCATTCTTTAACTGACAAAATCAGCCAAACTTTCATCTTTGCCTTGGCCCCTTTCCCCTTCATGTTGAAAAAGCAAAATAAGTCTGCAAATTGCATTTACAGTATATGTAAACAGATGGAGTCCTTTAAAATACAAAGAAGCTCAGTGTTGTTATAATGTGCCAAAATGTTCCACTGTCCATCCCACCATTAATGACTCTTGATGTTTGCAATGCTTAAGATATGCCAAGTGATTATAAATTACAAGACTCTCTTTACTGATCAGGATAGAATTTGCAGTACTTATGTGGTTGAACCACTGGGATTAAGTGATCATAACGGGGTCAAATGTAAGGTCTTTTGGCAGTTCAAACCTGCATTTTCCAAACTTAAAGCATTTAATTTCAGAAGAGCAAATTCTGTTCAGAAGAATTTAAGCCTACACAGGATATATTGAGGGGAACTGCTAGTTAATGGTACAGTTGAAAGCAGTTGCAATGTATTTGAAAGACGTATTCTCAGCACAAAGGGGAAAAAAAGTATTCAAAAATCGGGAAGAAAACAATGATCAAGACATCCTCACAATGGCAAAATTATTCTGCAAAAAAGGCCTTACTCAAGGAGTGAGAGACAATGTGAGTAATGCTTTGTTAAGAATGCACAACATCCTACATAAAGATGAATCCACACTCTTAAAGGTTTAAAATAAATGGACCAGAGATTAGCGACGCATACAAAGACTGAATGCCATGAATTATATTATATATTGAGTGGTAGTTATAAAACCAGTCCTCCTGAGTAATGAACATTCAATGTTATCTATCCAACCATCCATCCATTTTCATCCATCCATCCACTGTGTAGCCCTCAATATTATCTATGAAAGCAAATTCTTATTCCTTTGGGATAGAAGTTTATTAGGTGTTAGAATACTTACATTGAACCATTGGTGTTTAGGCCCCATCCTTTTCTTGTATATTTTTGCAATACAAAACGAACAACCTCTTTCCCCACTCCACCTCCATCCCACGGCAGTACTCCTGCATCAGTGTTGCCAATCAAAAACCCATAAAATAAAATCACAGTCACAACAGAATTCCCTTGCAATAATGTTTTGACTGCCTTAGCAGCACTGCCTCAAGCCTTAGGCAGTGGAAAGCTGTGTATAACTCATATCAAGACAGGCCAAGACCCACTGACACCAAGGCAGGGGATGTGTAGGCTCCTAATGTAGTGCCAACACTGCTTTACCTGCAGGTATATCAGTGCTAAACCAGCGGGGCAGAGCAGTGACACTGTGGCTAAGGATCTGCACTTGTAGCTGGAAGGTTAACATTTCAAATCCCTCAGCTGGCAGAGGAACCCTACTTCGTTGGCCCATGAGCAAGGCTCTTAACCCCAGCTGCTCCAGGGGCACTGTATAAATGGCTGACCATGTGCTGTGACCCCAAGCTTCTCTCTCTCTGCCCATGTGTTTCATGGAGAGCAAGCTGGGTTATGTGAAAAGACAAATTCCTAATGCAAGAAATTGTAAATGGCTAATAAAGTGATCTTAAAGATTAAAGGCCCAGGTCAGAGTTATCATTCTGCAGCTGAGGCAATATCCATATTTCTCTTAATTAAAGTATCGGTCAAAAAGGAAGGTACAGCTTTCTAGAACTTGAGCACCACTGGACACTCACAGAATAGTTTGTAAAAAAGAACCCAAGCTCCAATTAGGACAGAGTGTTCACAAGGGAAATTTGTTACCTTTTAGAAGAAGTCAAATGTATTCTGTGAAGAAAGTGCTCCCGTCAATGATTATTAATTACATTATTCCAAATATTGTTCTATGAAAAAGCATCTGCAACATTCATGATCCTGTCATAGATAGGAACCTTTATACATTTTACTTCATTTATATTGCATTTATACAAAACTTGTAATACAAAAACATATTGTAACGCTTACGGCCGACAGGCACTGTGTAAGAGCCGGTGTACCAGAGCAGGTGACGTCACCGCCCTTCCCTGTGATAGCAGTACTACAGCTACTGGGCTGTGGAGAGATCTCTCTTTAGCTCACGGGGCTAGGTCGCTGCAGAGAGACGCGTGAGTCCTGGGTTCGAGCCCCGGACGGCGCGGGGCCGACCTGATGCGGCAAGGGCGCCCGCCTGAGCCCCTGTGGCGTTACAATATATAAGTGAAACCATTCCCTTTGATTTGTCCCTAAGGTTGAACACACTGTATTATGCACTGGGTGCATAGACAACCTCATTTCCCAGGGGATGCCATATGCTTGCATTGCAGAATAAAAATGCAAGTACAAAAGCATAGATCATGCAGTTTGCTGTCTGAGCAAATCAGTAAGACGGGATGATAGCTCCCACAAAATGTAGAACATGATCTGTGCTATAATAGCAGTACTAACATTTTTCCTACAAGAGCTTTCCTCAATGGATGTGTTATGTCAAGCAAAAGAAGACCTAACTGGGGCCAATAAGTAAGATAAAATTCAGGAGGGATCCCATCAGTGCTGGGAAATTGATACTTTCAGTATCTCAGACAGAGATACAGATACATATAATATAGCTCCCTATGCAGCAAAAAAGGCAAATGATGAAAATTTAGTTTTAAACTATGCAATTTAGAGTAAAACATGCATAAACAAGAGTCTCAAAGTTACTAAGAGGACAGGTCAACTGCCATTTATGTAATATACAATAGATAAATACATACATAATACATTGTGCTAAGCATAGAATTTAATTATTTTCTTTCAAAGTTGATTTCCAGTACTGCAGCCTCACAAAAGGTGGGTTGTTGGGCATTCTCTAGGAAAGTTGATCTGTTGATTTTTATAATTTTCAAAAGACGAGATAAAGATGAGATATATGTAGTATGAAGACACATACAGTACAATACAATTCTCTTTCGATAAAGACTTTGTATTCAGCAACCACCCTAATTGCACTATTTGGACATAATATATTGCATACACCCTGGATATGTAGCAATTCTATTTATATTGAGTTTTTTAATTCAACTTTTATTGCACTATTATTATGTAACCTTATTCTGTAACTTTTAATTTTGTGATTTTTATTTTTATCCTCCCCCCCCGGTGAAAAGACTTTTCATTGCCAGCAATTACTGCTGCATGCTGTATTGTTGTGCATTTGACAAATAAATGATAATGATTGATTGCTTGACTGATTATATAGAATACAAAAATTATTCCAATGTACAGTAGGGTGAGACTGTGCAGATATTTGAGGATTTATCAATTATAGCAATTCTGGAACAGTACAACTGTACTGGTGATCTGATAATCACATACTGTATGGGTATCATGTCTACATTTTATACTTCAGAACAAAGCACTTGGGACACGAAAAATATTCTTGATTCTTTAAAAAGCAGTTATCTGGTTGAGGGGTTAAATGCTTAATACTTAACACATCAGATCAAACATACAATTTCTCATACAAGTGCTGCAGATGCCTGCAATTGGTCATTTATTACCATTGACCTTGATCTGTTGAGTACATGACTCCTGAGAACATTGATATCTATATCAGAAAATTGACAGGGGGACAAGAATCCAGTTTGTCCATGGAAGGTGTGTAAACTGTAACAAAATAATTTTTTGCTCCAAATATAAAATTGTAAATATGCTGATTTCTCTTGTTTATCACTCACATGCACATTTTCCCCAACAAAAGCTTCTCCGGTCTGATTCCTTACACTTTGGAAATAACCTGCTTGCCTACTGTAGGTCTCCATGCTACCTACAGTATCCCTTCTTCCAGATCTGTTTATCACCCGAAGGAGGCTCCACAGCCGAAGCATTATGTTTCCTTTTTTTCCTCTTTTCAGCATGGAATACACCTTCGCTTGTTCCTTTGCAGCCTACGCATGCTGACGCATCTCCCTACTTGAACAGATCTGTGGATGCCAGACTGCCTGAAAATGGAAAATTTGCAAATGGACTGATTAACATTCATATCTGAGAGTTTGCTCAGTAGTAAATCAGGAATGATTGTGTTAAATGCTGAGCTAAAAGCCACAAACAGGATTCTAGCGTACGTGCCTCTTAGGTCCGAACGTTGCAGGACAAAGTGTAGGCCCATATTCACAGCATCGTCCACTGACCTATTGGCCTTATACAGTATGCAAACTGCAGGGGATAAAGGTGAGTAGTAACAGTAGCAGTAGCAGTCTTCAGGTAGTTGAGAATCAGACGTTCAAATGTTTGCATTATCACTGACATTAGTGTGATTGGTCTATAGTCATTAAGGCAGGTTAGTTTGTCCTTTTTTGGAACAGGAACAATAACAGAGGATTTGAAGCAGTCTGGCACTGTGCACTGGGACAATGATTGATTAAACATATTAATTGGTTGAAAAAGATTGGAGCAAGTTAGCCAGCACAGTGTTTTAATGTGGCTGGAGATACAGTCAGATCCTGCTGCCTTTTTACAGTTTTGGTTTTTAAATAGCCTTAACACATTCTGTTTGATTTAAAGGGCATTCTCAAGATTTGTAAAAGGCATTAAGTCTTCCTGAGAGATTGAGTGAGAGTGGGTGTGGCACTGCTGTTGACTGGGGGACAACAGCTCATCTTGGGGGTGTGAAATATCTGGAAGAGTCATGAGACTGCTATGGACAAGGTCGTTGGAGTTCCTTTGTGTTTCAAATCTACTGTAAAATGTGTTGAGGTTGTCTAGTAGAAAGTGGTCAAGATGTATCTGAGGAGATTTCCTTTTGTAATTGGTAACAGTTTGGAGACCTTTCCAAACAGATAAACAGTCTTTGTTAGCAAATTGTTGTTTCAGTTTATCCCCGTAATTCCTTTTAGCAGATCTTATTGCAGAATTGGTCTGTTTGTAGTGGTCCCTGTCACCACTTTTGTGAGCTGCTTCCTTTGCTTTTTGAGGGACTCTTAATTCCTTTGTGAACCATGGCTTTGCTTTGTTGTATTTAACAATAATATTTGTGGAAATACAAACCTCTTCACATAAGCTAATATATGATATATATATATACAAGCACCGTTTAATACATCCCAGTCTGTTAAGTCCAAAATATCTCTGAGCTCCTCAATTGCAACAGTAGTCCAAGTGCGCACAGATTTCTTGTTGGGTTTTGTTGTTTTAAGTTTTTGTTTACATGTAGGAAGCAGTTGTACCATCGCGTGTTCTGAGTTCCCCAGGGGTGCTCGAGGTATAGCATGGTACGCATCTTTTAATGTGCAATAACAATTATCCAATGCTTTCTCATTTCTAGTTGGACAAATAATCAACTGTTTATATTTAGGTAGCTCCTTGGTCAAGTTAATATTTTTAAAATCACCTAATGGGATAATGGGAGGGTTGGGATGGTTGTTTTCCAGCTGTGTGATTTGACCAGACAACAGCTGCTGTACATCCAAAGCATTTACTTGAGGGGGGATGTATACACCAACCAGAATTATGGAAGACAACTCTCTAGGACAGTAAACGGTTTGCAATTAATAGCCAATAGTTCCAGATTAGCAGAGAAGTACTTTGACAACACAGTAATATAATTTGTTGCTGAGCTCAGCATCAGTTAGCTCTCAGCAGGCAAAATCCCGAGTCAGGTGTTACAAAAGTCAGCCATGTTTCAACAAAACAAAGCCGAGGTGAAAGTGTAATCCTTGTTAGTAGTTAGCAAAAGTAGTAGTTTGTCCAGTTTATTCCTCAGAGATCTTACGTTGGAAAGAAATAATCCTAGTAACAAGGCATAAAAATCATGTCTCATAAAACAAACGAGTGACCCAGCACGATGCCCCCTCCTCTGCTCTGCCTGTGTCGCAATCTGTGCGCATCACCGCATTTACATTGTAATGATTCATAGCCGTTCAGGGACGCCAAATATGTAATGTTGCCATAGCCAAAATGTAAATGTAGTGGCTCTCTGAAGGCACCAGTTCTGTAGGGTTTGGGCATTTACTGAGACAATTATTAATTGTAGCAGTAAATCACAAAATTGATTCTTGCGATGGCTTTAGAATCCAACCATGCGACATAACTCAAACAACGCACACACACAGGTACTAATACACGAGGATACATTTATTAATACATAGAATATGCATATAAACCTAACAGATCTTATCGAGAGGGTTATCAGAATACAAAAGATATATATTCAGTCAGTTACGAGGTGTTACACATCAAGAGGACATACATTCAGTATATCATTCATTAAGACCGTTTCATAAATGAACTTGGTTATAACTTCTACATTAGATACTTGAAACAAGTACATAACTCTTAGGAATTAAATTGATATCAACTGGTTGGGATAACAATTGAATTCTCGAGCTGTAATGCATTGAAGTTGAATACTCATCCAATTTCTGGGGATTCATATCTCCTGCGGGCTCAAAGAAACAGTTGCAGGCTGTTGCTGTCCAATCCGCGCTCTCTGGCTCCGTGCCAGGCTGTGCTGTGCGGCTTGCGACGGTGCGCTGCTGATGCTCACTGACCGGCTAGTTAGTGTTGGCTTTAACTAGCAAAGTTTGTGCACAGGAGAAAAGATGACTGTGGATCCCAGCAAGTCAGGAAGAGGACCGGTTCGTTCCTGATGAAGAGCTAGTTCTGAATAGTGATTCAGCTGTCCACAGTTCTGACCTGTTCACGAGGCCTGCTGCTGGTGCTAACCTCGGGTGGATCCTCTGGTTATTCTCTGGCAACCTCCGCTCTAGACTCTTAGAACAAAGGAAAGTTCTGGCACTCGGACACACTGGCCGTTCCGTGGTTGTCCGGGCTGAGTCTTAGGATGGTCAGGAGGCGCGCTGCGAGAATGTCCTGCCCTTGGGAGCCTTCTGCTCCTGGGCCGTCCTGCCCTGGAATTCTCCTTTGAATTCCCTTTAGAACAGTCCACAGAATCCTCTCCAGAATCTTACTGAATCTCTGTGTTGCCTGTTTTTACCTGGAGGAACTTCAGCTTGTTGATTGGCTGAAAGTTCCATGGGCATCAGAGTCCCACGTGGGTTACTCAGCCCTACCAGTCCCTGATTGGTTGATCAAGGTGAGATATGAGTCGCTTACTCTTGACACTTAGGAATGCAGTCCAGATGTCCATCTGGCACTCCCTAGACAGATAGGCGCCAATGGATGACCATTGATCATGATAGCCAGGCTTAGCTAATTGCATCCCCGTCTGGGAGCTTGCTTCTTATCAAAAGAAAACATCTTAAATCAGCCTGCATGAATTCTTTCTCTGTGGCTGCACCACAGAGATGGAGGGTGAGATGGGGCCTCCTTTAAGACAGCATACCAACGCTTAATTCTGTCTTATTAACAAGCATTGCCGCTACAACATATTGCAGATGCTTGTAAAAAGCCGTTGGAATTGCATCCTGAATAAACAGCAGTTTTCTCTGGTATATTTTATCTGGTATATGAAGACATATGTATTTCACGCAGACCGAGATTGTTCAACTAATTGTGTGACTTGACAAAGGAATATTGAATACACCAAGGATGTGAATACCTACTGCATACAATCATATTAACAAAAATGCATTAAACGTATTCAGGGTGAGCTGTTGGGTTTTGTTAAAAAAAAATCATTTTAAAAAATGCAATTACTGTTCATCTAGCCATTTTCTACAGGTAACTGCTTCATCATCATTAAGGGTTGTAATGGAGCCGGAGCCTAACCTGGCAGGATACAGGTGGAAGATAGGATACTCCCTGGATGAGACGTCAGTCCATCGTAGGGCACAAAGAGACAGACACGCACACTCTCACATTCATAAGAATGTCGGTTTTCTAAGAAGCCAATTAAC
Source organism: Atractosteus spatula (assembly GCF_055471065.1). Taxonomy (NCBI): domain Eukaryota; kingdom Metazoa; phylum Chordata; class Actinopteri; order Semionotiformes; family Lepisosteidae; genus Atractosteus; species Atractosteus spatula. Next base: position 33,021,712 of record NC_142708.1, read on the forward strand.
CAACCAGTATATCATTGGACTGTGAGAGGAAACCGGAGCACCCAGAGGAAACCCATGTGGATACAGGAAAAACATGCAAACTCCACAGCCCCTGTGCCAAAAAATGTCTATATATCATAATGGGACATAATCGGAAAGGGGCTGAATACTTTTTCAAGGCACTTGTACTGTATGTATTGCGTACCTCCCCATATTAGTATTATAGCATAAAATATAGTTTCTAATCATTTAACAAAGACCTAAATTCTCATTAGTCTAAGACGTTTTTCTATATTCTTTTTATCAAGGTTCTTGCTAAAACCTTAAAAGTGTTCAAGTGAAAATAATACTTAAACAAAGGAAAGGAGAACTAGCCTGCGCATATAATGGGTAATATTGAGTTTACTTTTGATTCAATTCCTTTAAAAGTGCATTCTGTTATTTTCAGCATCTCAGATATTTTTGACTCAGAAATCCTCTGTAGGCACAAAATGTGAGTCTATTGTGCAGGAATTAAAAGCAGCTGGATAAAGTGCATTGATTTGTCTTGTTAAAATTGCATTAAGACCTCTGTTTAATGGATTAGATTTGATTTCCCAGACATGTGATGTGAGCAATATCAGACCGCTCATTTAATTACTCTTCAGAATCACAGTTTAGATTCCATGTGATAAATATATCAATGTTGTTCACTGAAAAGGTACAGTATGTAATAAACATATATGAAACAGGTGTACAATACAATTCTGAATTATTGTTATGAAACACAGAAATGTTTTAAGACTGTGAAGATAAGCCATATAGTGTATTATGTGTTTCAGTTTTAGAATGATTTGACATACCAAATAGCAGTAATCTTGGCTCAATACAACTTAGATGGGCCAGATGATACTCTTTTCTGTAACCTTTTGTTTTCATATTCTTATATACAGGTTTCTATGTATTTTTAGATGCATGATACATACAAACTGCTGTCGAATTGTATTGCATTTTTCAGCAGTAATGTACAGTACACAAAGCCACAAAAAAGACAAACACTGAATATTATGGAAACATACAGAAATATGGCCTTATGTCTTAAACCAACCTATAATTTAATGTACTGGACATGTTTTATGCTGCCAGATGTAAAAATATCACACAACTTTGTGGCAGACCGAAGCGGAAAAATGAACATAGGGAGAACCTCAGCAGGAACTGCAGTTGGCTACTTTATTGCATGCTTCAGTCTCGACTGTAAAACACATTATGTTTGGGAGATGCTAAATGTAAGTTTAATTTATAAAACTAACTTCTTGTTTCTCATAATATTAACTGCACATACAGAATTAAGGCATGTAACATAAGAAAGGTATACACTTTTACTGGAAAGTGATACACTTTCCAAATGATACAAAGAATGGAACAGACAAGCTTTCCTGAATATGATTCTTAACTCCAGTTTATTATTTTAGCCCCATTTTCTTTATTCTTCTCACATTTTTATAGTGACTGGGCTATCTCATAAACAGCAGTGTTGGCGAGTGTCTATATCTTTGGATTCTGACGGGGACCATCTAAGTTCAGGTTCTGTGAGGAGCACTACTTTTATACCTTTCAACCAGTTGTTTCATCCAACTGTCCTGCTTGATTGGACACAATTATATAGCATGCTTGACTTTGGTTAAAAGCATTACCCAAATACCTCAATACTTATACAGGAAATAAAAAAAAAAGATTAAATGTTAAAAAACAACCAATCTAGTATGGCTATTCAAGTTTTCTTGTTAAAAATATACACTTATTATTACCTTGGAAGACACCCTCATCCAGAGTAACATACTGTAATACCCAGCTAATAACAGAAAATGAAAAAAAAATCCGGAGCAAGCAGGAAGAGCAAAACAAGTGCTGCACCTGCCAAAACAACATTAAGATATACTGTAAAGTATGCTGCAGACCTTATGGTCACCAAACAGCAATGAAGGCAGCCTGGTGCCATGCAGTCCATATCCAAAGTGAACATGAGCAAGAAGAAAATCACACAGCCAGCCTGAGAGTCAAATAATACAGTATATGATTAGTGGGGGTAGGGTGGGTAGGTCGCTCCAACCCTGTGGAACAATACTGAAGGATTTACAGGCTTTGGAATTGGAAGGACAGAGAGTACAGTTCCAAGTATTCTGACTCATTTCATATTTTGTTGTCACTTCAGACAATGATTGAACCTTGAAGACCAAGTGGTTTTCAAAACAAAGCCACAGATCAGGAGAAAGGCGAAAATGTTTTAAAGACACTAAAATCACTTTGAACATAGTGAAGCTGTTCATTAAGAAGTGGGAAGCACCTAGGCACTGCCTAGATCAGGCTATCCCTCCAAACTCTGAACCACACAAGGAGGAAACTGGTTAGGGACGTCACTTTGAAAAAGGTGTAGAGTTTAGTGGCTGAGATGAGTGAAAATTTCAAAAAGGCCTCATTGGTTAACATTATGCCAGTCACTTCACAGAGGGGGAATAAGTGGAATTGAATAAAAAACAATCTCAAATGCCACATGGTGTCTGCAACAAAGCACCTACAGTAAAGTATGTGATACTGCAAAAAAGGGGCAAAAGGTTTTGTGGTTTGTTAAGACAAAATTGAAACTAGTTTAAATGCAAATCATTACATCTGGTAAAAACCCCACATAAAGTGTCACCAGTTAGCACCATCCCTGCTGTCAAACATGATGGTGGCAACCTCATGTTCTGCAGGGACTGGGAAGCTTGTCAAGACTGATTAGAACATCCATGTAGATGGAGCACAATGTTGGCAAATCGTAGAGGAAAACCTGTTTCAGGTCTAAATAATTCACTTTTCAATAGGACAATGATCCAAAGCACAGGGACAAAGCTACACCAGACAGGCTTAAGAATAAAAAAGAATGGATGTTCTTGAGTGGCTCAGTCAAAGTGCTGAATTGAATCCTGTTGAGAATCTAAGGAAAGACTTCAAAACCTTTGTCTGAAAGTGATCCCAAGTAATTTGAGAGACCTTGAGCAAATCTACCTAGAGTAGAAGAATAGACAACAAATGTACCAAGCAGGTGTGTAAGGTTGGTAGAGACTTGCCCAAAAGATGTGTAACTGTAACTGCTGCCAAAGCTCTTCATCCGTAAATTCATCCGTAAATACTCAGCAGCCAGCATATTTCAGATTTTTCTCTTTAGTTTTTGCTGACATGAACTGTAGATATCTTCAGTTTGAGCAGAAGTTGTGAATGAAGTATTACATTTTAAAAGTGTCCACATCATTTTGTAATTTTCAATACTGTAATGGTGCACCATAAGAAGGTCTCAAAATGTCTGCAGGGCACAGTAGGTACAGTCTGGGAGAAGAAAGCTGCTGGGAGGAAGTGCATGAAAAGATAAGGGGCTAAAGATATCGAAGGTAAAAGCAGTGTGGTTGGGACAGCTGCAGGAAAGTGTTAGGATTTTGAATTGGAAGAGTATTGGCACAGGGATTGGTGGTGGCAACTGTTTTATATGCTTATTTTCCCCTTATTAGTCTTTGTCTATAATGACAAACAAATTAATAGGACAGCCACACTCACAGAAATGTGAGAAAACCACAGATTAAATAAGCATGTGCATAATGCTAAAAATGTGCAATATGAACTTTAAGGCATTTGTAAGCCATAGACAATGTGTCTGTAATCAAATAAATATCTGAAGAAAATCCCCTACAGACAATTTAATATCTTTTCTGGGGTATTCTGTACTTCAAAAGTAAGAGACATGCAATCAATGTATCAGGTTATTGTCATATTGTCACGATGCGTAATTTAGGACCCCGTGGGGGGCAGGAGTGAGAGAGAGTGTGTTCCGTTACCGAAGTCCAAATCATAAAGCAGTACCATGGTCAGGAAGGAGGGCAGAGACCCGTTATCCAGAGGGCTGAGTCCGAAAACCAAATCTGATCGGTGAGGCAGGTCTGTAGTCGGTGGGAAGGCAGTATTCGTTAACCAGGTGTCGGGAGAGATTTCCAAGTCCAATTTGCAAGACAGGTCTGCAGTCGGAGGCAAGGCAGTATTCATTATCCCAGAGGTAACGAGACAAGCAGGCAACGAAAGGGATAGCTCAGGTGAGTAGAACTCAATAGTGAGCGTGGAGAGGTGAGGTGGAAAGGTTCAAGTAGAACAGAAGGGGAACAGTGGTTGGATAATAGGTTAATTGGAGTGAAGAGAGCACGTTGGAATGCGGCAGCGAGTGCATGGATGCGTGGAAACTGACAGTTATGGTAAAATTCCCTAAGTGTGTTTGTTTTTACAGTACTGCATAGTCACCCAAAACTTATATAATTTTTTTAAGAATCCAGTGTTTTGGTAAACAGGATGGTATTGTTATCAAAAAAGAAAAAGAAAAGACAAATTGGATATGAAAGGCTGGGCTTAACAATTCAATTTGTATTTTTCTGTGATAGAAAAAAATACAAAATTTTCACTTGATTTGACTTGGAAAAAAAATCTCAGAAGCTGTAAGGCATTCTGACAGGCATAGCCGGGGAAGACATTATATATTTGGTGATGTACTATTAATCAAAACCTTCACTGATTGCTTTGTTTATTTTCTGCCAGTGAGACTACTTGGACCATGACAGGTTACTGCAGTCTGAGTGTTTTCTCCACTGCCTGGGGGAAACACCACAAACCCATGACTCATATCCTTATCCAAATATTTGGAAAAAAAAAACTTTGAATAGATTTAGCTTTAAAGATGCGCTGAGGGAAAATGAATGGACCCAACAAAATGACAAATACAATTAAAATATTGTATAAAACCTACTGACACTAATTGTTAAGGGAAAATGTGGACCCTGGAAGACTACAATGATAAGTGTTTCAGAAATAACTATTAAATTGTTTGGTTTTCCTTTATTTATTTATTACTGCAATGTATGTTTAAACATGTGTAGATATAGTAATATTTATATACTCACAGGGATAAATAGGAAATGTCTGCAGGATTCCATCAAATATAACAGTCAGCAGCCCCCATCTCATCCTATTCTATGTCAACATTTACTGAATAGACATAAACACAGTCACTAAACTGTTAGGGAATCTGCATCTATGTCTTCCCACATATTTTAATACCTTGTGATTTTATGGCATATCTATTTATACTGTATTTTATTGTTACACAGGAGTCATTGTGGGTTCATTAGGAGAAATCTATAATTCATCCAAAAAATTAATTAAACAATGCTTAAATATTGTAGCCAAACACAAGTCTCTTTCCTCACCCTGACAAACATATAGTATAGTAGTTCAGGTGGGTAGCTGCGTAACCATGCGTAGGCTGCAAAGAAGCAAGTAATAGGTTTATTCCATGCTGAAAAGAGAAGAAAAGAAACACAATGTTTTTGGCTGTGGAGCCTTCACCTGGTGTCCACACCCAAAGAAGGCCCCACAGCCAAAAAAGTTGTGTTTCTTTTCTTCTCTTTTCAACATGGAATAAACAAACCTATTACTTGTTCCTATACAGTATAGTACCTGAATATATTGGGTACTATTTATCTATTAATTAAAATATACAGTATCTTTGACAAAACATGTGTAGCCTATTCATTTTAACCCCTTAAAATGTATCTGGTAGCTGGTATAATGATGGTATGATCTGCTGTTTTTGTGTGTCTTAATTTTTAGAACAAAGCAAAAAACCAAACAGCCCAAACATACCAGACAACATGAAGCAAAAAACTAAATTCCATCCCATGTAGAAATATTTGCAATGAGTTAATGTGCTTGACCACTCAGCTGAGGTGGTGTTGAATAGGTGCCTGCATTGCTTTGTTGCCCGTTGAGGGGTCCTCTTTCAGGTGTCTGCTCCCTAAAAGGTTTTCACACATTTTTAGGAGAAGGGAGATACAGGTTTAAAAGATGGATTAAGAGACAAAAACACTGACTTCATGCTTATCAATAAGTACTATAATTCAGTTATATTCCAATGTATCTTTCCTCTGGAATTAAATCCCAAACCTCAATCATGTTTATATCTCTTGATATTCAGGCAAGTCCTCTTTTTTCATCACTTGGGCAGAAGGAATGGTATGTAAGCGAGACAGGTGAGAAATAGAAGACATGTCCATATCTCTTTCATATGTCATTTCATAAGTAACTTCAAGTCCAGTCTGTACAATCTTGAGGGGTCTTTCGGATGAGACATTAAACTGAGGTTCTGACTCTCTGTGGTCGTTAAAAATCCCAGGGCGTTTCTTGAAAAGAGTAGGGGTGTAACCCCGGCGTCCTGGCCAAATTTCCCATTGGCCCTTACCAATCATGGCATCCCAATAATCCCCGTCTATAAATTGGCTACATCACTCTATTCTCCTCCCCACTAATAGCTGATGTGTGGTGAGCGTTCTGGTGTACTATGACTGCTGTTGCATCATCCAGGTGGATGCTTCACATTGGTGGTGGAGGGGAGTCCCCATTACCTGTAAAGCACTTTGAGTAGAGTGTCAAAAAAAGAACTATATAAGTGTAAGCAATTATAATTATAATTATAATTATTATTATTATTATAATCTTACTGTATATTTATACAGAAGCTTATATTTTTGCAACTTGCAGATAACATTCTGCAAATGTCTACTTTAAATGTTATTTACCAAGTGTTTGCCAGGTATTTTGTCTAAATCCTTCCTAGTTTCCTGCTGCTGTTTCTACAGCTATGTTACTTGTGTAGAACCAGATAGTTGGATTCTAATACTAGAGGAAACTTTCCCTTATAGAGCCAGCTTCACAGTGTCAGACCTATGTGGTATGTGAAGAGGATAGCCTTTTTTTACTGGAAACTGATAATACTCTTAATAGATACAATATAATAACTTCGTATGAAAGCAATACTGTAGCTAAGTGCACTAGAACATATATAAACTAAAATGATTTATATAATATAAGTAATAGAAAATGCTTAAAAAATACAATTACAATTATTCTGTTTTAAATACACAATGATGATGCTCTAGTAAAATTACATTGTGATATTTTCATTAGGCTGCATTACCAGTATGATTATATAGTCAGTGTTCTATATGACCATATGCCCAATAGTGATCAAATGTAAGCACACTCTGAAGGCCCAATGCACAAAACTGAAAAAAATAGATATGAGCAGTACTATATTAACTGTTTCAACAATACCCAAGCAAAGTGACAGAGTTTGAACAACCTTGTGCAGAAGAATGAGTGAAAAATGTATTATCCCACTAAATTATATGCAAAGTTGGCAGAACATTCACTTTGAAAAATATGTAAATGCCATTTGTATTTGTAATTATACAAAATGGTCCACAATTGGAAGTTGAATAATTCTGCAAGACACTGATGGTCAGTACATACTGTATACACACAGTATAAGAAACATTGTTACTCATAATTGAAATATATTCACTAAGTTAAAATGAAGAAAATGACAAAGAAATTGCAACAGGAGCATTGTTATTTTATTGAACAGACAAGACAGAGTAATTTGTCATAAACAGAGCTGATCAACAGATCTACTGTTAAAGGCACAGACTATTAATGTGGGTGGTCCTGTTGGAAGAAACACAAGCTGTATATCGGTAATGCAAGCTTTGCACCTGATTGGAGATGTGTCTTGTGGGATTCGGTCCCATTCCTCTTCTACAGCCTGGGCAAGCATGTTCTCTGGTCCTTGAGCCATAGATGTTGTAATAAACCAGCAGAGTAACTGGGTAACTGGGTAAAACAGTTAAGAAAAAATGATGCACCTGGCAATGTGGCAATGTTGGTATTGAGTACAGGTGTCTGGAGTTAAAAGAGAAAGATAGAAATGCAGGAAAAATCTTTGGAGGCTGTTGACCAAGAGGCTTAGATGTAGAAAAAGGGGTGAGTGAGAGGGTATCACTGGTACTTGGTAGACAGAGCTCTAGTATTGTTAGAACAAGGGCTAAAAGTGTTTATTTAAACTATGAGGAAGACAGCACATTAAATCAGACTAAGCAATGATACAGCCTTACTTTCTACAGGTGATATTCATTGTATCATAGCAAACCTAGTAGTCAGAGTTAGGGAAGGTCCGCAATAAAATAAAGGAATTAAAGAGAAAATAAAGATAATATTGTGCTGAGAAACATCCTGACCTGCCTGATACCTGAAGAAGAGATGGCTAGGATATCACACAGTCAAACTCTAATCTCAACAGAAAACCACTGTTATATGAGAAGTAGAAGGATGTGTACTGTCCTGTTACAATTTCCTTATATCAGGATGAGCCATGTTTGAGTTTCTATGACATGATAGATGTAGTTTTTGTCATATTAGCACAAATCACTACAACTAGAGTAGGAATGTCAAACAGTTCTCAGAGGAGCTAACTTTGTTCTGATGGATAACTGTTGTTTGTTTTTACAATATGTAAGTTATCAGTTAAATAACTGTTACCCAATTATTGTTTTATTTACTGTAATTTTTAAGACCTTTTATAGCTGATAACTCAAAATATCTATTTAATTAAAAGCATAGTTGTCTATAAAACATTTTGGAGCCAGATTAGAAAGATTCCAATTATGCAGTTAAATAATTTAGATGCACTACTCAGAGATACAAGACACAAGGCACTCTAAGTTATAAATCCCTGAATAGACAATCATGCCAAGACCATCACAATGTTTCCCTTGTCAAGTGTTGGGAAAGTTTTATAACTTGTAGTCTCCCAGTATGTGGGCCTGTCATTGACATGGTTTGTCTTGAATGTCTTGAGAGATTGGAAGATTTAAATACCCCTCAGTAGCAAGCAACAGTGTGAGGACTTAGTCCAACCTCTATTAGTTGGACTACTAGAGGTAGCAGTTGTTTTCCTGATAAAGGAAGCATATTCCTTAAAATATCTTAAATTTGACCAAGTTTAACATTGAACATTGAAATCACCTCATCACCTATACCCAATTAATATTTTCACGTATTAATTTATGGTATTGCTGTGTTTTAGGACAAAAATGATATTTAGGACTAGTGATTTATCAATGTTATGTGAGCATTTGTTTCCTTACCTATAAGGCCATATACACTGCATTACCCTGAAGGGGCCCTATAAGCAAACAAATGTCTAATCAATATCCAAAATCTGTATGCCCCATATGCTTTTTTTCTAAAACATATGCATTTAGTGCATTCACCGAATACATACTGTAAATTATGTTAATTTTATTTTCATGCATTTCATCTGTAGTATTCTTGCACTTTGATATCACATTCAATGCATAATAATTAATAGACTGCTAAAACTGTAAAAGCATACCCTAAAAGCTTCAGTAAATAAAAGTCATCCTGTGCACTGAAACTAATGTTCAGCATTCTGGCTATGTATTATATGTTTTTCCCTTGTCCATGTAGGCAGTATATACAGTATTATATACTGAAATTGTGGTCACTTTAAAAGAGTGGTGAGATACAATATGTTTTATTCAGACAGGAAATATGTTTATGTTTACCCAGGAAATTAGACAAATAAACTAAGACAGATTACTTTTCCTAGCAAAGAAAACAATTAAACTAACCATAGGTATTGGGAAAGAGGGTAACTTTAAAGTTTAATCAGAAGATTCAGATGGTGAAAAGGTCAGCTAATAAAATTGTGAATTTTTATTACGTGTCAGGATTTCAACATTTCAACGATGAGGACGTTCAGGCTGTAGCATTTACTGAATGACTGATTCCCATAACAGTTTAACTTAACGAGACGAAAACAATGTTAAAATTCAGCCATGAACCCATATTTATATTGTTATGACTTTGAAGGGTTGTAGCACATCTAGCAATGTTTGGAATACCCTTACTCAGAAGGCATAAAACTAAGTGTACGTTTAATTGTATTTGCTTAGATGTCTGTGGGCTAAAGGTCAAGTTATGCATATGATCAAATGATAGTCCTAATGATTTATTCTGGTTAATTAACTTCACTCCAAATCATTTAGACCATTATATTAAAGAATGAACATTTAGCAGTGAATGCCATTCCTGTGGAGGTCATTAGCCAGTCTCTACAGGAATGGACTACAGCATAAATACAGGGAAGTCTTCAGCTTGATAGGAACCAAACAGTAGACATAGAAGAGAAGGAAAGGAAGAAGCTGAATGGTGGGAGAGTTGCTTTGTCTAAAAAGACTGGAGCCCAGAATTCGGCTACAGTAGGTCAGCTGAGTATTATCATAATTGAGTTTGATGTCTTACTTATTTTTGAAATGTTTGATTTCTTATATTGTGCAATTCACAAGCTAAAAAAGTTCACTCCTACAGTATGTTGGTAATTGGAAAGGGAGATATGGAAGGGAGAGACAGGCCTGAATAGAATCATTTTTAATTAAATGGGTAAAACAAGGACTTTCTCTCTTTGGCCTTTTTAAGGTGATGTTGTTTTTATATTTATATTACCGAGGCAAAATTCTATAATTTTGTAGGTCCATAAGAATTAGGACACTGGAACCCACTGACTTCAAACAGCTGTCTTTAATGTCATATACTGTATTGTTAATATTTGTCCTGTCAAATTTGAGCCTGAATTATTATTCTCTATTTTCATGTTTTTGCACCCAGACTGTAAAAATTACACCTTTTCAACATGACAATAGCATTATGATAACACCTCTGCAGTGCATATCACCAATCAAATGCCCTAGTCTATTATATGTTGTCTGTACAATACCCATTCATGGATAAAGATGTCCTGGATTACCAACAGATTCCTAGATTACTCTTGGAATGCTTCTATTGCGTTGTGAAACATATTCCAGATGTTTAGATCATGATGTTCAAGATAAGCAGTAATTATAATTATAATTGTATAATTATAAATCCATCCATCCATTTTGTAATTGCTTTATCTAATGCAGGGTTATAAGGAAGCTTGAGCCTATCCAGGCAAACAATGGGCGCAAGGTAGGATACTACTTAGAAGGCATGCCAGTCCATCACAGGGCACACACAGGGCCAAAGAATGTCTTTGGACTGTGGGAGGAACCCATATGAACTTGGAGAAAACATACAAACTCCACGAGATAGCACCCCAGAAATTGAACCATCACTGCGAAGGATCAATGCTAACCACTGTGCCACCCATAAATGTAAATGTAAATTAATACTATAGCTCATCTAATGAAGACATTCAAGTAATTCAGTTTCCAGTGAGATCATGGAGATACTTGATACATTGCAAAGGTGGCATTATATTACATAGGGATTTTCTGTATATAATATAAAAATATAATGATGGAGAAGACACAAGCTGCAATTGATATGGCTGAAATGGAATCTACTAAGGAAGAAATTAAAAACAGGATATCATTAAGAGAGAAAATGTTAAAGAACAACTGGGAAATTGTGACTTTAATATGGTAAATTTGTACTGTATATATTGTTTAAACATCTACACTAGACTGTCAGAATTTAGAGCTAGAAATTTTAGAAAAGCAGCATATGAAGGAATAAGACATGAGTTAATAATTGGTAAAATGGGAACAGGTGGATTTGGGGTCAATAGAAGAATAGAAGTTAAAAACCATAGGAATACAAGGTATTCTGTACACAAGAAGTGAGAACTGGTTAACAAACCAGAAACAGTGCATCATTACAAGGGACAGGGTTTTTAACGCATCACATGTCGACAGCGGTGTACCTCAGGGATCCAGTTTGGGCTCATTGTTCTTCCTGATCTACAGTATAACAACAGTTTAGAGTCTGTAATAGTAGTCAGCAAACTAGTTATATTTATAAATTATGTAAAAATAGGTAGAGTGGCAAACACACAACTTGATGTGTGTTAGAAGAAGACAGACATTCTTATTATGGACTTAATTTTTATGGATTTTAAAAAAGTCAAAATTGTGGAGTGGACTGACACTTGGAAAATAGGGTCAAGTGATTCATATAGAAAGTAGGAACATACATTATCCATATTACATAGGTGATTTTGAGCTGCAAGAAGACATGAAGGGTATTTATACCAAATAACTGGGTTTCTGCACATTATTCTATGTCTTCATCAAAATAATATGCAGAAGAGTTAAAATATACAAATAGAACACTTGGGTATACAACACAATGTGTGGAATTGAAATCAAGCAAAGTTAGATTCAAACTTTAAAGACCTCATTTAGAATATTTTTTTCATATCATATAGCCTTAGAAAGACTTCAAAGAAGAAGAAGAAGAGCAACAGGAATGTTTCATAGTCTCAGGGGATTGCCATATATGAACATTTAAAGAAATGAAGTCTTAAAAGAAACTTAAAAGAAATTCAATTAGGTTAGAGAATAGGAATTTCGTCTTTACACAAAGAGCTGTGGGTATCTGGAACAGACTTTCCAGGAAATTGGTAGAAGCCTCAAACCGAGGCTCCATCAAGAAATGTCTGGATGAGGTGGCCTAGCTATGAAAATACCAAATGGGTAGGATGGGCTGAATGGACTATTATGATTTGCAATTTTTTAATTATTAAAAAACAACAAGGGAACCAACCAGGAATAGAGAATTTTGATATTTTCTTGTGTTCACCAGTACAACAATTACAATATGGGTTCCAGATCTCTCCATCACCTCTTAGTAACGTTTGGATTTGGGGATTTGGTTACATTGAGGAGGAGTACTGATGTATCATGGATGATGCTTACTTTCTGTTTTTTTGGTGAGAATTCTGGAGAGTGTTGTTGTACTTTAAGCTGGCATCTTGTGATTCCTTGTCAAAATATGCCTTTTTCACTACATCACATACAGGTATAGTAGCTGTGTCAGCATGCGCAGGCTGAAAGGAACAAGTAAAGGTTTATTTTATGCTGAAAAGAAAAGAGACAAAACCTTTTGGCTGTGGAGCCTTTTTCAGGTTCCTCAGCTCTCCCTCACCCCAAGAAGGCTACACAGTTGAAACGCAGTGTCTCTTCTTCTCAGCATAAAATAAACCTTTACTTGTTCCTTTCTCACTACATTATGGATATAATTTCCATAGCCTACAGAAATGTGAGTCATCGCCCCACACAAAAGATGTCATCAAACTCCATTATCGACATGGCCATGCATTGGATTGTGTCTCAGGATCTTTCACTGTCTGTTGTCAGTTCTGATGTTGGTAACCTTTCCAACTTGCATGTAGCATCTCTTTTGTAAGATAGTGGGCTTTGAGACAGAACAGTATCCAGGCCCAGCATTTCCCTTTTGGTTATCACTGTGGTTGGTATTTACTGTTCAAAATGAATGGGAACATTATTGTTCTCCTGTAACTGTGATGCTTGAAAGAGAAGAGCAGCAAAAAAATCTCTTGGGTCACTTGGCAGCCCCTACATGAGATGTATCAAAGGAAGAGGAAATGAAATAGGTATCTTAGTAATATATCCCCTCGGGAGGGAGGGCAAAGGTATGGCATTATGCTCCTGAATGCCATATAAACAGCATTTACATAAATATTCTGGAAGCAGCAGTATTCCACCGGTTTATTTCTCCTCTATTTTAAAGAATAAAAGTTGCAGGAGAGGTCTAACATTTTTAATTAACTTTTCTCACTTGTACTGGATTTGTGTATACATTGATTTATTTTCAAACATTTTTAATGCAGTCATGGACAATAATTTAATTGGACATCTAGTCATTTTTATTTGACCAAAATCATTGATCGTTAGAAACCAGAGCAGCTTACTAAAACTGATGAACGTCTTAGTTCTTTTAGAACTAGTTTGAGTTTGACTTAAATAGACTGGTAAATGAATACGCAAGTTTTATGATTATGTTAATGTTTCCTGTGCTTAGCGATCTCTTTTGCTGTAAAAGGAAACTGCATTTTGCACTAGGCTCTCATTAAACATTCAATTACTTTTTATGTAACTAAGAAGTAGATCGAAAAATGGAAATACGGTAATAAGATGTAATTTTGCAACTCTTTTGAAAAATGATATAGCTCACTGCAGTAATAAACTTGAAGAAAGTAATATTCTGCTTAATCAAATAAATGGTAGTAGGTAGTAGTAGTAGGTTAAATTCTTCACTAGGCCTCTATATGAAAACTGAAACCATGTATTTTTTCTGATGTGACACATTTGCATCTGTTTTATCACATTGAAACTGATTGTTGAGAACTATAGCAGAAATTGTAAATACTAGTAGTACAGAGAATATACAGTATGACTGATAAAATATGACAAATGTTATTTTACTTTAAGTTTTACTTTACTTTAAGTATTTGATTGTAGTTCATAGAAATACAAAAAACAATAAAATAGTAATAAGATCGTAAAATCAGGCAGTTTTGAAGGTTTCAAATGGTTCTTGGCTCAGTCAAAGTCTTTCTCACAAATTAGGGTATTCCTGTCCAGTGCCGGATTTCCCAATTATTCACTTCGCCCACCTCAGGTTGTTTAGGGCTACATTTTGCTATGTTTCAAGATTCGCCCCGAGTTTCTGCTTTGTTTGCTTCCTGAATTCCTGACAGTGCTTCTCCCAGACTTCATTCTCTGGATACTCCTCTGGCACTGTTTACAGCTTTAGACCGTGTTTGCCTTTACCACATTTACCTGTGCTGCACCTGTGCTGCAGCTGTCTCCACCGCTGGCTGAAAACACCGTGCTGCTTACACATGCTTACACATGCTGCTGGTTACCTGTTTGCAGGTGTTTCTCTGCTTGCTCTTGGGTTCATTTTACAAAATTGTGTTACTCTTTTACTATCTTCAGCAGTGACACATTACAAAATCTGAATACGTTTCTCTAAATAAAGGGCAGTGGTGGAGTCAGAAGGGGATCAGCTAAAGCCCTGCACCACCAAACCTCCCTCTGTCCCACTCAACTTCACTCTCCAGGTGGTGCAACATCATTGGCCCCCCGCAGCGCATCTTGGTGCCTCCCCACAAAAACAGTAATAAATTAAGTCTATACCTCCATGCAACCCTTCCTTGCACACAGTGCCGGATTTCCCATTAGGCACTGTAGTGCCTAGCGCCTACTAAAATACTTAGGGCCTACGAAGGAGGGAAACACTAGTGACTAACGAAAAACGAGCCAAAACAACATGCTTGCAATCAACTCTAGGTGCTCTAAATCAATAATCATACGCTATCTAGTGGCTGCTCTAGAAACGAGAAGTATCGAAGTGATGGTCGCTCAACTCGCTCCATCAATCAGAATAGAATAGATTAAAGTGCATCATGTCAATAGATGTAATTCAATTGGCGTTTACCTCTCTTTTTGCACATTTCAGAGTGAAAGTGCCTAGGGCCTACAGTACGTACACCAAAATCAGGCCCTTTTCCTGTCTATTGTTTTCATTTTTGCAGTGCTTTCTAATGCTTTCTCTCATTTTAAATGACTGTAGTAATGAGTAACATTACAACTACACTAATACCTGTATACAAATTGTCACATAATTAAGAAGTTTGAATGACAGCTGTGTTTGTTGGATTGTTGTTCTTTACACTTTGATACAGTATATGGAGGAAAACAGTTTCATACACTAGTATGTACATCTTTTTGCATTTGGTAGTGATTTTCTAACCATGTTTTCTCCGTTGGAATGGTATCTCTAGGGCTCATGCATTATTTGTTTCCCATGATTTTAATGCACGTATCAATTCATACACGCAAACTGTTTCTGGATTTACTCAAAAACATTTTGGAATGTATGATAAAGTCATCCTTTGTTAATGCGAGGTCTTGGTAAAGCCCTTAAGTGATATGGGGGTTGTTTACCTGTTAACACCTTGTTTAACAGTGCAGTGAGATCATTTACCAAAAAAATAATTCTATAAAAGTATTAAAATATATACATTTTCTCAGGTCCCTTTTTAAACAATATACAAAGTACAGGTGCTGCTTTCTCATAAGGCGTGTGCTCTCTATTGAGTGTTTTTAGGGAGTTAACTCTTTGAATGATAATTAAAAAAGATGTTCCCTTTCTGAATTAAATTAGTGTATGAAATTACATATTTAAAATTGCAATGCTTTTCATGGCATATCTTAAAATTGTCACGTTTGCCACAGATTTATTTTGAAGTCTTGCAACCAGATGTTTGAGCTATTTCTCCTTGGCTTAAATTGATCCAATGAAGTCACTAGACATATATAAAAAAATCCAACATGACAGGACAAAAGAGAGCAGTCTGTATTTAAATCAAAGTGCTTCATGCCCAGACAGCATGATGATGATGACCTAAGCCCCAAAAAATAACCTGTGGATACAGGGTGAATGCTTTGGTCTACCTACAGGTATGAGGATAAAAAGCCCATCCTTTATAAAGGGTTAGTCTTTGTTCTTTGATTGCCATTCATTGACTGTCTCTCTGTTATTGTGAATGTTTGCTTCAACGCTGACTTTGAGACGTTGTATTGGTACAACAAAGGAGCAAAACTACACATACTACTTCAATTGTATTTTTTGACTGGGGGAAAGACCCATCTGCTCTCTTATGAATACACTTCACTGATAAAAGCTATGTCCATTGTGGTAAACTAAGGATACATAAATGTGGACTCCTGCTTTAGGCAGCTTGCATGTGGATGTAGACACTACAGTTGATAAAGCTCTAAGGAGTTAATCAAAGAAGGGACTTAAGTTGTTATTTTATAAACAATGCAAGCAAGAGTTTTAAAGTAGAGCTATGAGCTATCTTGGCAAACTCCCATCTCTCTCACTCTATACTTCATATTCCTTGACTGTGCCTCACATTCCTTTATTCCAATGCCAACAGTGAAGATAATTTATTCCAAATGTGGCAGGAACCAGCAAGCTTTAACATGCATTCTTTTGAAAGCTGTAGAATTCTATAGATTTAATAAGGGTAATGAGACTGGAGGGAGAAGGGGGTTGGGGTACAGTTAAAATCATCTCTCATCTTTCTCTTCTTTTTGCAATGTATTTATGCATTGCACCGGCAAATAAAAACAGATCAGTTTATTTTCATGGCCATTTCTAAAGCAATCAGAACACAAGGAACATTAAGTGGTTTCATTTCAATTTTTTTCTCTTTAATGCAAGGACAAAACCAGAACAAATTCAAAGATAGTAATTTTTTACATCATTTTGTTTTTCAGGTGAAATGTTTTTGATCTGACTAAAAGTGGCAAAAAAGTGATAAATGCACATACAAATTCCTTACATCTAATTGCATTATAGTTAGAAGAAAGTGCAAAACCATGTAGCAAACTTCCAACATAATTATTATTTTCATAAAGTTTCCAGCTTTGCAGCCCATCGTTATGGCTGTTTGAACCGCAGGAATTCACACCACACTGGCATTCTCACAGGCTTCAATGTCAAGTCTAATTGGAGAGTGAAGAAAGTCTTTACTGGAAAGAATTTTCACGTGATTAGGCAGATAATTTCTGGCATGCCAGTCCTTGAGAACCAAGAGAGTTATAACCCATTGAACGTCTGACAGCATGAATCTATAAAAGTGCCTCCAAGATCAATGATGGAAAAAACCTGAAATACTGTATGAATATAGGTATAATTATATATATATATTGTAAGGAATATATTCAAAGCCCACCACATTTTTAAAATCAGTGAAGAATAGAAAAGAAAGAGTACTAAATTTGGTTTCATATTTTAAACCTAAATAAAAATGAATCATACTGCATGGTCCAACTGACTACCTGTTCTTTATTTTTTTTCCACAAAGGCTGAAGATCAACCTGAATTACACAGAAGAAGATATGTTTTATATGCAGTATATACCATAGTTTATCGAGGGAGTGAGATTTGTTCACCGTATGATAGATACAGTTTCTTTAAACTGGAAATGTATTATAGGTAAACACATTTTGTGAATTCTAATTAAAAATCTTGCCACCACTTGCCCTATAAAAATGTACACCTCAATTTACAGCAGTCATTCACCCTAATTTGTATCTCTGTGATTTATAGGGTGATCCAAAAAGATTCCCATACTGTATAGGATTTGTAATCCAGGTTTGGGATTATTGCACTGGGAAGCAACACAGAAACTTCAAGGAACTCAAAAGCCAACCAGAAGCTGCCACTAACACTTCTGAGAAAAGCCGATGCTTAGGAAGCCACAGAGGCTGTTGCTGTGTGATTAGTCTGTGCTTTACCCAGCCTTGTCCCACTCAGTACTGGTGGTACACTTTAAATTTAGTAACACATCCTAGGACTGCTGGCTAATGATGGTGGGTGACAACACTAAATATAAACCAGCTATATTCAGTCCATACTGCTAGACTAATTCTATACTCCAGGTTTCATTTAGTTTACAAGCCACACAGTTTTTTTCTGTGCCTTAAGATAATTAAAGATAATTAAAAGAATGCTGCTTACTACATAATAATAAAACAAATTGTGCATTGCAGGTAGATATATAACTTTGGAAGAATTTCAATTACTGTAAACACCAAAAGGGTGCAATAATGAAAATGAACTTCAAATAGTATACTTTGGGGTTCTAAATTACATACGTATAATAGGCTGGACAAAATAAACTATCCGATGGTGTAGAGTAACGTTAATCCTTTTGCAGCACCATAACATCAATGATCCAGTGATGTTATTCTGCTGACCGCAATACAAATCTGAAAAGCAGTCAGTGACCAACTGTTCAGAAGAGTGGCTGTGGAAAATAATGAAAAAAAGTGATTCTTTTTGTTTTTGGAATTTTATTGTGATTGAACAATGGGAACTCACTGATGATAAGACATACATGAATTCTGTTATACAGGGAAAGTATAAAGTTCGTTGACATTTATAAACCACAGTAATTTGGTAGACATAGATTTGACCACTGACAACATTCATGTGGACAGTAGCAACACACCAGAGGGTACTGACATCTTCATGGATTCAGTGAGTTTCTCGGCTCTATAATCACCAACACGCTTGTAGATGTAGCTCTCTCTAGGATGCACTACAATTAATTTCACTACTTGTGAAAGTATTCAGCATTGAGTCTTTGGTACATTTACTATACTACATTTAAATATTACATGATACATACTGTAGTTGCTCAGACAGGACGGAACATTTTTACACAGTAGCTTGCAGGGAAGTGAAACTAACTCACCTGTGCCGCATTATGCTTGGTTCTGACAATAATTGTATTACAAATGCTACTAGTCCCTGAAAAGCACCCAATGGCATGGTGCTATTATTTCATTATTCTAAAACATAAGACACTGCATTCTATCAATTGCAAGTGCTAAGAAAATAATCCATCTTCTAAAAATAAAAATACATGCACATGTCAAATATGTCAAAACCACAAATATGAGAACTATAAAATCAACTTCGGTATAACTGAAGAGTTTTATCTTCAATTCTAGTGTTTTTTACATTTGAAAGTGTAAACAGAAATGCTTATTTATATGTCTTGCAGGCATTAAATGAACCAAACTTTACAACTCATGTACATGTATATGTTATGCACATTTTATTTTTGTCACTTTCAGAATATACAAACTTCACTGTGTATGAAGTACCTCACTATGTTTAATATTTTAGAGAGAGGAAAATACTGTACAGTAAATCACTACAAATTAATAAATCCCAAATGTTTACTTTGATTTTGAGAAAAAACTCTTTTGCTTAGAAAACTACTCAAAAGTTATGCAGTCCTTGTATTTATTAGTCTCTCTTGGCAAAAGGAGATTAAAGAAGCCTTTTATAGGCATGGGGGTATCAAATGCAACTGTTGCAAATGTACATGTAAAGGAATTTCTAGCATTTCTTTGGCTGGTAAACCATGGAAACCATGGAACTAAATCCAAGTTTAAAATAATATGATGTTAGGATGTTTTCACATATATCATTTTAAATCCATTTTTTTAAAAAAGTTTTTTTATCTAACATAACAATGGATAGTTATGGAAATATGTTACAAAAAAACAAAAAGTTATTTTGGCACAATATACCTGTAACACTTCTGGTCTTTAGTGAACAAAATATTATATAACAAAATAAACAATACAGTTTATTAAAACCTATTAAAATATATTTAGACATCATCTAACTCATGTTTAATAGTCTACCCAAATAAGTTCAATGCTTTCATATGTAGACTCTTATTCTTTATTTCAGAACTCTTACCTGAGCATTCTCTCCTCCTAAGAGAGAGTTTTAGATATTTTAAAGTCCTGTACCAATCAGTGTCAATGCCCACCCAAATGAAGACTGTATGTGCCACAGGGTGTAATAACAGGGTTGGGAATAAACGTATCTGCAGCTGTATTGATCTTAAGTTGCACTGAATTGCACCAGTTCTTCCTTGAGGGAGTTTAGGCCTTTGTCATCATGCTAGGAAACATGTTCCAGGCACCCCTATTTTTTGTTTAAATGGATGTCATGTTTAGTTTCCATTGTGATCCTATGTCCTTGTTTCACTGCTAGGTTTTATCCATCTCAATGATTAATCACCTCAATAAAATTTCTTCAGAAGAAAGAAAAAATGAACATTGGAAAAAATAAAAGCAAAATCCCAGAAAAATGACAAAATATAATGATTTCCTAGAAAAGAAAGCAAAAACCTAGTCCTTGACTATAAAAAATAGGTAACCATTTCTAAAATACTAGATTTTGATTCCATGTTTAATATGTGTATTGATATGTGTTATCTACTTAATGCTTTCATTAAAATTCATTAGAGTATAAAAGTATTTTACTTTGTTGCTAAATCAAAAAAGCTCATAGATTTAGATAAATCTATTACAACTTCACGTCTTCTACATTAACAAAATAATAATAAATACATACAGTATACTGTATACTACTGTACATAATTCTCAGAAATATACAGTATGTGCATGAAAGCAGTGGTCTATTGAAACTTTAGCCACTTTGTTTTTAGGAAATGGATGGATCTGTATCTTTGTGCCTTTAAAGTTGCCTTTTAGTTTTATGGATGTCCAAAGAGGAGCAAATGATTTTACAAATGATTAAACACCTGATAATGAGTCAATTAGATTTGATTAGTAAATGTGACACATTAGCTACTACAACACTGCATATTTGGTTCTTATATATTTTTGCCATGAGGTGCTGTGATTAGATTTTTGAAGATCTTTATCAATGTGAATTAAAGATTACTATGTTTTCACACAGAACTGAATTATTATTACTATTAAAGCAAAGTTACTGCAATTGTAGAAAATGCTAGTGGAGGCTTTGAGAAAAATGATGATGCATATAGCATACAAGGAATGTAATCCCTGATTATGTCTAAGAAGTCTAAAATGGTTTCACAGCATCTCTTTCTTTAATTTTGTTTAGCATGAATACAACCTGATTTGCTTTGTGTTTGACAGGAATATACATATCTAACAAGTATATAATAACTGATAAATGATTCAGACTTAAAAAATGTATGATTTATAATTTACACCACATTTCCTGTGTATTTATTTTGTATTTTACTTTTTATATATTATTTTGTAAAGACTGTGCAGCTGAAGTCACTTGATTTTAACAGTGAAAAAGGGATCGACAGTAATGGGTATGTTGGTATAAAATACAGTGACTATTTTGAGTAAATGGTTTGTCCTGACAATTAAGCCAACTGAGTGATCAATTTTCAAGTTTCTAATAAACAACTCACACATGTAGTTCCTTTTTGGTATGGCGTACATTTGCAAAATATACTTGTGATTCTAAACTAAATTGAGTATTTCATCATGAGGTTTTTAAGATTTGAAAACATACCTTTGCACAAAAGCTCACTACGAATATATAGCCCCACTGCTGCCTTTTAGCCTTTTGCTATAGCAGCAGTTATTTACTCATAGGTAAACCAAATAAGACTGAGGTGTAAGAAAAATATAAAAGCTGTATCCCAGAATAAACCCCCAACTAAACGCAATGCTTTAATTCTATTTCTGTTTCTTAAGGAAAATAGCAAACATCACTTTACTGTATGTGATGTGTCCCTATGCACAGCAAGGTAGAGCAGAAAATGATTCGGAGCTAACTCTCTGATACGACAGTATATACAGTACTTTATGTGTCTGCGTTCCTTCTGTATGGGAACTAAATAAAACTAAACCTGTTAACTGACTGACTGGAGATCATATTGTAGATTATATTGATTCTATATTGTCATTATCAGACAAGCTCATTATTGCTCATATTAAACTTTACCTAAAGTTGTCATATCTAAATATTTCTAAATTATTTCTAAATATCACAAATATGTTTTTACAATATACAAACCTGTATATTATATAATAATTGATCGTTTGTCCTCTCCTAAATTTATAACAGATATAGTAACAGTATATATATATAACAGTATAGTACTAAATAAATTAGTTGCATAACAAATGATAGGTTAAGAGTACTGTAGTCCTCCTCCAAATACCTAATGCAAATACTGTATGTGTTATATCCACCATCCACTAATAGAATGTCTCCATGTGCATATAATACACGACTAGGACATCTAGTTTGATGTGGGTTGATGATGCAGAGACAGGAAAGAGCTATCAAAATGAAGAGTGCCTACTATTGGTCTCTATTTCAGTTTCTTCAGTTGAAGAAACATGATTGACCATCTCAAGGTGAGAGATTTCCACAGGGGAATGTTTGGTTGTTCTTTTCTTCAGTCCAAGCCTAGTTTGAGTTTTACCTAAATAAATAAGACAGACAGATGTAGTGACAGTATCAGTTAAATAACAGCAGAAGAGTGCCATAGTGTTTTTTATTCTTTTGTTATTCTCACGTAAATTCTCTGTCTTGTTTACTGTAGATGTTTTGTATGTGAACTCATGCTTTGGTTTTGAACGTACTGTTTTTATCCAGGTAGCATCTACATCTAAAACTAACTTGAAAAAAAATGAGAGAAGTCCTAATTTAATTTTCTAATAATAATAATAATAATAATAATAATAATAATAATAATAATAATACAGTATTAATAATAATAATAATAATAATAATAATAATAATAACAAATTGCTCTGTTTGTATTATACTTAATTGTTTTTTAATCTTCTCCTAGGTTAAAAATTTTTAGTAATAGGTTGCAATAAAACAGTAGTATGAGACATTTGCAGTGTGTGTTTTGCAGGATGATTGACACAGCTGTGTGTTAAAAGAAAAAGTGCTCTGTATTTCACTGTGCAATTAAACTTCCAAAACAAACACAAAACCCTAGGTCTTCTTTGAGCTCCGCCTAAACTACTTCTCAAATATGCACCCTATAAAAACAGCCAGGCAGCTAAGCCCCTTGCTGGCATCAAAACAAGACTCTTTCAGTTCTAAAAATTCACAATAACATGTCCACGAACTCATTGTACCTTGCCAACCTGTATAGCAGAGGTCTACAGCCACTACAAGTCTATTCTTCTTGGTCTTTAAATTGTCACTGGACCATTGTCCTTTTTTGTGAATGTGGTTTAGACAAGAACCACCGTATCTTCTCTATCTCCTGCCCTCTTACAGTTTGCAGGAACTATTTTGCTTAACATCAGGGATGCTGTCTGCAGCTGCTTCCTGGTAATACTGGAGATTGATCTGGACATTTCTGGGGGAAAACCAGATTAGTAACGTGGCCCAAGAGCACCCTGGAGCCGAGAACAATTACCTTATTGGAGATATAAACTGCAGTGATCACGGAATATAAGGAGTCTTGTATGGTTTGTTGCCTGCCTGCTGCCAGACAATGTTAAATTTCTCTTGAAATCTTAGGAGCACAATTTCTTGGTGGTCTTCTCAGGAAGAAGCCACTTGCTAGTCCCAGTGAAGCTATGGAATATACATATGGTTGTACAAATCAAACATGACTGATGCAGAAGAGTTTCTGTAGTTACTCTGGAACAAATGGGACATGTACAAGAATGGGATGCACTTGAACCAGAGGGGTGTCAATGTGCTGGGGACACATAAGTCAATTTAAGTCATGTAACAGTAAGAAAGTCAGGATGAGGTCAGGTAACAGAAAAAATAAAATAAAACATCCATTGTTGAATACTTATACCTTAATGCTAGAAGCTTAAGAAGTAAAATGCAAGGCCTCTGCATTAACAGGTAACTTTAACATTAAAGGTATAACAGAAATATGGTCAGAGAAATCAGCAAACTGCAGCAGGGGTAAAGGATGTTTAGAATTTGTGTTTGTTAAACTGGAACATAAAAATTCTAAAATTCTGTTCTATTTTAATTCTAAAATTCTAAATTCATTCTAAAAATTCTAAATCACTTAGTAATTGTTATATAGAACACCTAATGCAGACGTGAACACAAATATCTTTCTGCATGATGAGGTCAGGAGGGAATGCAGAAATGGTGTTACTGTACTGGGGGATTTCAATTCTCCATACATAAATTTGGATATTGTGAACAGGGCTGGCCCTAGCTTTTGGGGGCCTTAGGCAAGATCTTGGATAGGGGCCCCTCCAGATCACAATTTGCATGTTCACTACTATTATTAGCTTCCAGCACAACCTTATTGTACTGTTTAGATCAGTTAAATACATTTATTATATAACTAGAAAATTCTTAAACAAGGTATGAAGAACACATTATAAATAAATTACAGAACAAAAACAAGAAGCACACATTTTACAAGAAAAACATGTATTTTAACATTAAAAGTAATAAATAGGAAAATTAATTACAACAACAAATAACCATAAACTGGATCTCCATTACTTCAAAATTATAGAAGATTATAACTTACAAATTACTGCATTGGACCCTTTACAGAAAGGAATTGTCTAAATAAATATTAAGTAAGTTCAATAAAGTAAGTGCACTCAATAACAAGGGTGATAAGATCAATAAGCCTGAAAAGATGGGAAAGTTTTATAAAAAACATTCTATAAATCAATTCACCTAGAAATTCAGGAGTCAAAATAACCAATTACATTTTCATACGATAGTAGTCGACCCACTCCATGATTGTTGCTCATGATGGCCAGCGACTGCAATCCAAAGGGGCTACAGGTTAGGTTTAAGATACCATATAATGACATACAACCCAAGGGGAAAACAATGTGTATTAATACTGATTATGTGTAATCACTGAGCAGTCTTCTGTTCTACACATTTACTTTCACACTGTTGTTTGGCTGGGCATTGCTGATTTTTAGCCAGGCAACCCACACAGCATGTGTAAAGAAATGTGAATCGGTCAACTTCTTGTAAAACATCTCAAGTAATCTATTTGTCTAACTTGAAAATGTGGCATGTCTACCATCTGCTAGTTACATGCATCTGACATACTTAAAACCAAATGAAATATAAATTACATTATCATGCATATTATGCATTATTACAATGATTTGAGCATACCTCTGTTTTGAGATCGTGTACCCTGGTGTTCTTTTCTGTGCTTAAGAAACATACAGCATTCCATACTCGATTATGATTGGTCATTCTTTGACCGGGTTTCCATTAGGATAATCCACAGGAGCAACAGAAAGTGCCACAACAGGATGTTTTTTGCTCACATTTGAATGTGCTGACTAAAAATATGTTACAGTATGTTGCACATCGATAGGTCCCCTGGCAGCCTCAGGGCCCTAGGCAGTTGCCTAGATTACCTATGTCCAGGGCTGGCCCTGATTGTGATGGAGAATACAAAAGCTGAAGATTTTTCTTAAACCAGTATGTAAAGGCACTTACTGGTACATTAAGAAGATTTTACATATGATAATTATAGTATAAGATGACCATATTGACCCAGTCTTTCCAAACAAAAAGGATATTATTAAGGGAACATATAAAATGACCATGAAATTCAGATCATAATAAGGTTACACTTGATTTATTCTTTAAATCTCCAAAGTCCTAATCTAAATTTAGATTTTAGAATTTTAGAAAAGTAAACTATACAGGAATGAAGCACAGCTTACAAGCAAGTGATCAGGGACCAGATTAATTTTAGAGTAAATGGAAGAATGATGGTTATACTTCAAAAACATAATATTAAAAGTTCAAAATAAATTCATACCTAAAACAGGTTCAAGCCTTGAAAAATATGGCCTTAATGGCTCAATGGAAAATCAGGAGGTAATGAATGTTGTACAGACTGTGCCCAAGATTCAGAAACACAAAAAAGTATACACAGCCAAGGCATTTTATACAGTTCAAAATGATATTATAATTTCCAAGAGACAGACAGAAAAAACTGCGTAGGAGATAAAAAAATAATGCAAAATACTACTGTAAAAGGTGAATTAAACACTTCAAGAGATTATGGGGATCAAAAATAGAAGATGACAAGGAAACAATTAAAATGTTAAATGAATATTTCTGGCAGTTCTTTTACATTCAAAACACATTAAAAACATGCAATAGAAGGATCTTTGTCAGTATTGAGTAATTGACTAATACTTAGATTATACTGGGACTGCGAAGGCTTAAAATAAATCTCCAGGCCTTAATGGTATTTTATTAGTCTTATATAAGTCTTATATAAGGAATGGGGAATGTTGCTGTGGTGGTGCCAACACCCAAACAATGGATTGCAGCTCAGAGTTAGTGTGTCACCTTGAAATTTGTGCACTTGAGTGGCCTGTCACTGAGTCTGGAAGAAGGAACACCTCCAGTCCCCAAGACATTCTGTTGGTCCACTTTTAGAGAAGACTACACATTCCACACATTCAATCTCAGGAAGTCTGGAAACAGTAGAACAGTAGAACATTATTTTAATTAACTTAGTTGGTAGTCTATTTTATTAGTTAGTTGTCTTAGCGCTCCTGTGCTTTAACCCTAGCAGACATGCTTGTGGTCTCTGGTAGAAAAACTTGCAAAGATTATGATGAGGGAAAGATGATTAGTGGAAAAAGTGATTTGTTAATTAAATTCACTTGGGTAGAATATTCAGGTGTTTAGTTTATAAGGCTCCAGTGTTTCATAATGGAAGATAATTAATTTAACACTTACACTTACACTTATATAGCGCTTTTTTTCTAGACAATCAACTCAAAGAGCTTTACAGTTAATGGGGACTCCCGTCCACCACCAGCACCAATGTGCTGCATCCACCAGGATGATTAGTACTGATGAAAGTTGGACAACTGGGAGTAAAGGGTTAAGCCGAGTTAACTAAACCAGGGTATCTCTGTATTAAAGGGACACATTTGTGTCATGTAAATGAAAGACACAGAGTATTCATGAAGAGAAGTTCAAAGAAGATCAACATGAATGATTCCTCTACTCAGGATGATTGTCATAAACAGATAATTTCATTGTAGAATAAACATTTTTACACTGTGGCGGCAATGCTTGTTAATAAGACAGAATTAAGCGTTGCTGTCCTTTCCTAAATGAGGCCCCATCTCTCTCTTCATCTCTGTGGTCCAGCCACAGAGAAGCTATTCATGCAGGCTGATTTAAGGTATTTTCTTTTGATAAGGAACAACTCCGAAATGGGGATGCACTTAGCTAAGCCTGGCTATCATGATCAATGGTCATCTCTGGTGCCTATCTGTTTAGGGAGTGCCAGAGGACATCTGGACTGCATTCCTAGGTGTCAGGAGTAAGTGACTCATCTCTCACCTTAGTCAACCAATCAGGGACTGGCAGGGTGTGGTAACACCACTTGGGTCTCCAATGCCTGCCAAACTCTCAACCAATCAGCACACATCTGTGTCTTGGTCAAAAAGGTAGCACAAGCTCAGGTCGGAGCTCTCCTTGGCCATTTTCACTCACCCTCAGAGACAATCACGTGACAAGCGGTGTTGTCTGCACTGGGACTTGGACTTTGTTCTAAGCGCGAGGCCAAGGATCCCATACATACTCAGAATTCTGCAATGACCAATGTGAATGCTCCACTTGATCAACGGCAGCCTACATTTGGACACTCGTCGACAACCTGAGTAGCTTATTCAGAAGCAGCGCTGGACTGGGAACGAACGAGTTTTCTTTTCGTGCAAAAGAGTGACTTGCGAAGACCCGCGGTCAAACTCTGTGCCTAGAGACTTTCTACTAGTCAGCCAGACTACTAGTAGACCCCTGGGAGCAACAACTGCACTGCGCGCCGCAGTTAGATTCCTCCGGCCGTCCTACTCCGAGCTGCACCTCGACTGGTTGGCCGGTAGCCAGAGGACGCTGGGACAATGCCTATTGGACGACCGCTGGGACAGAGTTTGCAACAGAGCCTGTCAGCTGGTTTGGTGTTCGTGCTGGGAAATCCAAATCCGTATACAGTGGATAAGTAAACCCCATATCCCACATTGCGTCTCAAGATTTTAATTGTTACCTCAACACAAGTTGTTATCAATTTAATTCATGAGTAATGTATTTACCTCCGAGTCTAGTGTAATAGTGGGTAATAACACTGATTAGCGATTTGGTATAGCCGAACGGTATATTGAAGTATATTCTCTGTTGTGTATCTATTTGTGTTTGCATCTCGTCGAGATTATATACTGTACCTTGTATTTTGATAACCCTCACACTATGGTCTGCCGCCTGTATCCAGGCAGACTGGTATATGTTTGGTGCACAATTTATGTTTAATAAATGTATCTTGTGTATTGAATCCGTGTGTGTGCGTTGTTAGTTGTTCTGACGATTGATTGTCTAAAAGCCATAACGAACCACCTCGTGATTACTGCTACAATTAATAATTGGCTCAATGAAATCACAAAACCCCTACAACACTCAGCAGTGAAACAAGGATATCAGGGCCAAAATGGATTCAAAAGGATTTAAAAGGGAATTTATTTCAAACAGAGAAATGCAATTTTTCTTTTCATAAAAAATGAGGGTATCTGCAACCTTTAAGAAATGGCTTGATGAAATTCACTTCAGATTCACTTAGTTAAATCTTTTTCATGTTTATAAATACTGATGTCATTTCTTTCATGGAAACAGTTATTGTAAACTCTGAAAATAATCATGGATAATGCAGTGTATTTCTTCATGTCTATCTCAATCTAAATAATGCGCCAACAATTAAATATGTAAAGAAATGACTAAATTACTCATGAATGCCATATGGGAAACCACCTGAACTCCTGTTAAAGGAAGCTTTTAAAAAATTGCCAAAATCAAATATACTCAACAACATACAGTCTTAAGATAGTATTTTATGCTGAGGCCCAGATAATTAAGGCTGATGCCTTCAATTGATTGTATTAAAATCAATTTAATTTCTGGTTTTACATTATGGTTCTATCTATTGCATGTAACAAAAAGGAAAAGCTCAATGTTTTAGTCTGCACAGTATGTATAATAATTACCAAGCTGCACACAAGTCAACTGAAATCATTCCAGTAGACACTGATAAGGGTTGTGGAAAATATATTGAATCCATGACGCCCTCAGTCTAATGGCCCTAATGATCAATATACCAAAGCATGAAATGATAGTTGTGACACCTGTGCTCAAATGGATACACAACAGTAATCCTGATGAGTTGACAGCAGGAAATGAGAAGGCCTATTTCTAGCTGGACACCCCACTGAAGTCTAAGTATTAAATTTTCTCTGCTGGTGAAACACAATTTAAGAGCACAGTATCCCCAGGATGCAGCCATTTGCAATTGACTACAGGCAGAGTTATGACTTCAGAAGTGATCATACAATAAAAAAAACATAAGGAAATAAGAAAGGTTACAAGCAAGAGGAGGCCATTCGGCTCATCTAGGTCTGATTGCTAGGAAAATGAAAAGCTGCACGTGAGGGAGTTGAACATGCTCTGTGTATAAGCAACAAACTCACTCTATCATTTCTTTATTATAAATCTGACCTTACCATCAATTTCTAAGCCATTTACAAGAATTGACACATGGAAATGGTACAATGTAGTTTTTATTTAAATTGCTGATTCACAAGCACAGTCAGCAGATCAGGTTATTGATTAAGTGGTTTTGTTCTTTTGAATAACAAAATGTTAGTTTAGGAAAATGCTACAGGTATTGATGAGAGAATTGAGTCAATAAATTGTTAATTAAAAGCAGCATACTGTATATGGCTTTTCAAAATTACATTATTTTAATTAATGTAAGAATAGATAAAACATGATCAAGGAACACTTGAATAATGAATATTATTTAAAGTAGTTGCTGTCAGCATGATTGAAAGAGGCCTGTCTGTAAGAAAAGTTGCCCAGAATGAAATGTTCTACTTCAGTAATCACATTTAAAACACAGAGCACGGAAAGTATTCAGATACATTTTAAAAATATGTATCTGAATACAAAATTAAGATACTGATAATACTGCAGGTAATAAAACCAAACATTTGCCAATAAAAGAGGAAGTAGTGATTATAGGAGAGTTGAATTGTCCTCACATAATCCATGAAAAACCATCAGGGATGTCAGAAATCAAAGGTGAAATGGTAGATGCAGCTAACAACAGCTTTCTTATTTAGTTCATCAATGAATCTACTAGAGAAAATGTATTTATTAAACTATTTTTTTTAAATAATCAAGAATGGGAACTAATCATAATCAGCATGTTTTGAAGTTGATTTTAAAACAGTAGAGATACATGTAGCTTCTTAAGAAAGTGTACTATTTTACAACATAGACATTGCAGTAACAAGACAGGCCTTTAAAGAAGTAATTACTGTAGGTATTTGGTATTTTACCAATTTTACGATAAGAAATCATTTACAAATCACTTACAAAACTAAATATATTTGTCAACAAGGATTTTGAAAAGGTAAGTCTTGCTTAATTGAAATGCTAATACTCTTCAAACAAGTACAGTAACAAAAAGTACAAACAGAACATATGATATGGTATATTTAGATTTTCAGAAGGTTAAATATAAAATTCCTAAATTGGAGTCAGTATGCATCCAAAGTAATGCATGTACAGTATTTCGATAGAGAAGTGGTTAACCGCAGGCCGAGATTCATCATTATGTCCCAGGCCAGGCCCATGTGTATGTTTCATTCACTGATTAATTCAGTTTTTTCTTGACAGACCTGAATGTGTGGAGAGATATTGCTATATTCATGCCAACTGGTGATACATCCCCTGTTGAGTGATATTCATATTTTACATCCTGTGATTTAGTTTTACTCTTAAAATATTCAATTGAATCCATTAAACCCGAGTGGTGTTTCTTTTTTTATGCCCTATATTACTCTTTCTTCTTCAGTTACAGTACTACATCTTATGTTGTATATACAAGAAAAAACGGTTTCCAAGAAGGGGTTTAAGAAGTAGATTCAAGGCCCTCCATCTCAAAAAACAAAAAAAAACAACATTTTTGTACAACAACACTAATATAATGACAGCTAAACTAAAATAACTTGTCCACACATTTTTACACAACAGCAGTAGACGTTTTAAAAACCCAACCATTAATAATTAAAAAATGCAGGTGTGATTTTTTTTCCCCTTCTGGCGTGGGGCAGAGTTCATTGCACTCCTTGCAATGCACTCCTCTCCCACTTGTGACCCCTTGTATACTTTTCTTAGTTTTAAATCAAATACTTGCATGTGTCTATGTTTCTGTAATACTTCTTACCTTTTGTACATTATTCACTCATAAAAAATATGCAGTTACACCTTCGAATTTGGGACTTTTTTCTGCACCTTCTATATACAGTATATCTTTACATTATGATAAAGGAAGGGTGGTATGGTGGCATGATAGGTCACACTACTACCCAACAGCTCTTGGGTCTTGGGTTTAATTCCAGCCCGGAATTAAAGCGGAACAACCAGTTTGTTGACTGGAAATTGTCCCCCATATGTAACCGTAACATGGACTGGCATCCTGCTCGTAAGGTATCATGCCTTATCACTCCAGGTCATTGCAAGCCTGTACTGTAATAAACAACAGCCGAATATGTATGGGTGTGTGATAAAACAAATGACGCAATTTAAAGCTAAGGTACAGAAAAGAGAACTCATTTCCTAAAAATGACAAATAAATAGAAGGGATATGTGTATGTCAGTGGTATCGTAAATGGCTTTCTAAAAACACTATCCAATGAATTTTGCAAGTCATCAACTGCACTCAAATGTCTGACTGGCTTAAAAAAATTAAGTATAATATTAATTCCTGTAGACGATGATTTTAGAAAAATCTGATGCATTAAGTGTTTGATTTTTAAGAATGAAATTGAAGATGCAAAACACTAATTTCAGTGGATGTAAAAAGCTAACTAACAAAGGTCTTTTGTGGAACCATGGATACAATTCATGTGTCTGACTGACCAGGGTAGTGTTTATTTCTAGGCAGCTTGTGACAAAGTGTGGCTACTAACTCATACTAGTGTGTTTTCAGCTGCTTTTCTATTCTGGGAATTTTATGTAATAAATTTGTAAGGGAAACTGAATTCCACATAATGTATAAAACCACACAATTCTTATGTGTGGACTCAACATTAAACTATTTTAGAAGTGTACAAGGGGAGAAATTGTTTTTTTAAAATACGAAATATAAATGCACTAAAATACATACAGTATCCTTTGCTACAAACATTAATGTGTATTTCACCAGCAGAACATTATTATAACTCCTGCTCCTGCTGCTTTTCATATAATTACACAGTGATGGGAACATCACCACCGACTGAAAGGTGTTCTGACAGTTTGAGAAAATATTCCCATAACAGGCCCATGGAAAACAAAATCTATTAGTGAAAGAAAGGATGAAGGGGGCTTGTCTGTCAGGGCTTACATAAATTGCAAAATCAGGATGCATACTACCTGGACTCTGGAGAGACAATGCATGCAGTCTGACATAAAAAGGTAAGTACCTCCACGTACTAAAATA
This sequence comes from Atractosteus spatula, assembly GCF_055471065.1. NCBI lineage: Eukaryota > Metazoa > Chordata > Actinopteri > Semionotiformes > Lepisosteidae > Atractosteus > Atractosteus spatula. The sequence continues at coordinate 33,054,341 of NC_142708.1, forward strand.
TAGATATAAAAGCAGCTGCTTTTATTATCTCTTCTTATAGTCTCGTATAAAGTAAATGTTTGAAATTGCATCTAAAATTTGAATGATATAGTAATCTGAGTGATCTAGGTAGAGATATCAGATGATAATAAAATACATAAAAGCTGAGCATTTAATAATCATTATCTTATGACCAGGATAAACTAGCCAATTACTGTAATTTGGCTGAAAATTCTTATCTGTTGGAATGATTAGATTAAAGGTTATTAATATTTTCAGTGCAACAGCAGCTCTACAAAAGGAATCTCAAAACTTAAAGCTAATGCTTTCTAAATAATAGGCACAATAATAAAAATACTCTGTGATTAGAAATAATTGTGAAAACAATTAAGTCTAAAGAGTCTATGCATTTGGTCCTTTTGTAATTGATTGAGGCAAACTGACTTCTAGTGAAAGTAATAATATGAGACTGTCATTACAGCAGGATTGCTAATGGAAAGATACTTGTTTCAACTACTGTTGTAAGGGCATCACTTCTACTTAGTAACATGACTTGAGGCAATGTAATTACAGCAGAGCTGAGTAAAACCAATTAGTAGTTTATTAGCCTACAGAAAAAAACATCACGCTGACAGGCCATCAACAAATCAAACTAATATGTTCATATTCAAGCCAGTGAAATTAGTGTTCATTGCACGTTAAGGAAAGTAATTTATGGCAGAAGAAGGTGTTTCATTCCGGTGGATTTATGGTGCAGGTACTAAATGCTAGATCTGTGACAAATGAAATTACTCAGGAAATTACACATGCCATACTTAACAGTGTTGTGCAAGTTCTTGCTGTTCAAAAGAAAGTCTGACGAATTTATCCAAAGGTCTCTTTTTTCAATGATTTTAACATTCAAATAAGCAAAAAAACATGTCGTTTTGTACCTCTAATAAGTTGAAATATGTGTAACTTAAATGTAGTTTGAAATACAGATTTTTCCTAAGTTTGTGATGTAAAGTGTAGACTGAGCTGACAAAGTCCAAACTTATTTCTGCTTTACAATTGAACACTTTGTATTTGAGATGCATGAGATGAACATGATTGACTCACTGAGCTCACCAAAATCTTTGTATAATGATTTCAAATGCTTTGGCAAGGTCGTACAGCAGCCACTTTGACTTTTTGCTTGAGGTATTTGCACTTCAATTTTTTATCCAACATCTACAATGCATGCTCAAATTAATTTAAATCTGGATATTGTCCAGTCTCAGATTTTCCTCTTTTTCTCCTCATGAACTACTGTACTTGGTTAGATTGGCCATATGTTATGGGTCATTGTCATGCTTCATGGGGAACTGCCATTCAATTATGGAAGTATTTTCTATATAAGCAGACAAAATGTTTCTGTAAACTTTGGGATTCATGCTATGGTCATCACTACTTACAGTAAGGAGAGGTGAGCCAGTTCCAGTTCCAGGGGCAGCCATGCATGCCTGGACAATAATATTACACCCAGGATGCTTCACAGATGGGCTGGTGTTCTTTGGAGCATCTACAATTTCTTCCTCTCACTTTGCTGAAGGTTTGTTTTGGTCGCCTCTGTCCATAAAACAGATATGCACACAAATAAGACATCTATTCCAAAACTTTCATGTCTCTTTTTTGTAAAGACAAGTAAATTCTAAAGCGGCTTTTCTGTTTTAGGTACTGATGAGAGATTAAGAATTTGTGTCTTGCCTTTGTAATTCTTAAATCTACATTTTGATACTTTCATCCTTGCACTGTGGTGGCTGTTTACGATTTCACTGATGATTGCTTTATGGTTTTCCCTGACAGCTCTGATAATTCTCCAGTCACCAACTGCAGATGTTTTTCTTGGTAATTTCTGGTCTTGGGTAATTGGTAACAATATCTGTTTCTTTCCTTCTTCTGCATATTTCAAATTTTTGATTTTGGTATGCAAAACTACCATGCTATGATTCTGATTGAGTTTTTCTTGCTGCTTCAAAATTGCATGCTTTTCTTCAATATAAATTTCTTTGGTTTTCATTTCCACCTTAGATCACAAACTTCAAATAATGAAGGCAAATCTCACAGCCTAACAATTTTTGTTTAATGCCTTCCTTTGAAATAAAGAGCTTCAACATCATCAGTTTATTTAACATCATAAGTTTATTTGACTGAAGGTGGTAGAACTGAAATAACTTAAAAAATAAAAATTCACAAGGCACTGTATGTACATGAAAGTATTGCAATTTGCAATGCAGGTCACTTTCTACATATATTACTTAATTTTAAAACTTCAATTGTGGGTGACAACTCTTTATAAGAAATCAGTCTTTGTTCATTCTTCGTTCTTAATGCAGCTGTTATATATTTAGATTTCCACAAAGCAGAGCTGCAGGTTATGGACTTCTACCTTAGGTAAACCACTTATAGACAGTTATTGTATCCACTTTCACAGAAACTACTGGGTATATGCCTAAATAACACTGAAAACAGATATTTCATTAGTCAATTTCTGCGCATCTACAGTACCAATCACAGAAAGGGTGCCTTATGATAGTTGGTCTCATTCCCCCAGCTGTATTGTGAAACCCATGCTCCATGTTACAAGGAAAGTTAGTAGACAAAAGTGGAAACATGGGGAAAATATTATCATGTATAACATTTGTAGATACCCAAGGTCAATAACATTATTGGTATCCACAAGAGGATGAAAGCAAGGAATCATGAACTGCAGTCTTATTGAACTAATATTGTTCCTTCTGACATTTATGCTTAGCTAAGAAGTGAAAATATATTTTGTAATATGCCCCTAACTTCCCTCATATAATAAAGAATTTATTAACAGATTTTTATGACAGATTCCACACCATTATGCGGTGTGGTTCCAAGGATCAGAGAACATGAAAACTCATGATGACAGTGACCCAAGGTGCTGGAGGCTTTTTTGCAGAGTATTAGCAGGTCTTACAAGCACCAGAGAGCAGCCTCCACTATCTCCTCTAATACTAAACACTATGTCACCGTCCTCCCTTGAGATTGCATGAGTATGTCCTTTAGCATCTCTCAAGATTTTGTCCAATAAGGCCAACATGGATAGAAGGCTTATCGGACAGACATGCATTCCAGTGGGATAATGTGGTTAAGTCTATGGAGAAATTTCTGTGAAGGAAGACAGACAGACAAAAATGCTTTTAAATTTTTTACTGTAAATAAGATTTTCTATGTTATTGTTCAGTAAGTGCATTCTGAAATATTTTACTATAAATTGGAAATTATACTGTAACATCCCATTTAAAATTGTATAGGCCTCATGATCTTTTTGGATTTGCTCGATATTGTAACTGCACAAATTTCTGTCGGTGATGGCATGGACATCATTCACAGGGAAAAAAAAAGTTCAAATTCAGCATGAAGGTTTTTGAATTGTCATTAATAGGTTATTGTTGATGAAGACTAAAACAATGAATGGGTGTCCATATAACAAAACAAACTCCATATAAAAAAATGTATTTTATCCACTTGGGTTGTTGCTCTTCATTTAACTTGACACTCTTGGCACTGATTAAAATGTAATTATTATTACCTTTCAGCACACGTAGCCATGTCTAAACAGAGTCCATCTGCCCCTCTGAATCATCATTTTAACTGGCCATAGAAACTGTTGCTGTTTTCAGCTTCTCACTTTCAAAAACATGAGAATGTCCTTTCATACATCTACTGCAATGTTCTCACTGTTATGGAATTCTTTAAGAACCCCATCTCTAATCCCCAGAAAAGGGACAGAAGCTGGCTTGCCTAAGATACTTGCCTGGACCATGGAAAACGAAAGGGGCTTGAACTTGGCACAGTGATCTGATATCTTCACACAAAGAGACACTGGTGTATGTGGGAGGCAAAATGGGTATAAAGAGTCCCGGCACTGGGCCCAGAATGAACCTGTGAGAATTTTTTCACAGCTCAAGCAACATCGAACTCCACAAAAGACTTTCCAATCAGGATAGCAAAAGAGGAGGATTCCTAGTAATACGGCAGCTGTGAGTTAATTATAGTGAAAGACCCATGAATAGGAGGATTAGTGCATTCATTAGTTGGGGAATGAGGAAAGACTGTTTCAGTTTTTCAGTAAAGCAATCTTTTTTCACACTAGCAATAACAAAATGCATGGAATTTAAATGTTGGAAATCAGAAATTGCCAGTGGCCCTTTTGGGACTGATAAGGCCCTGTGGTATCTTAGAGGAACCTTTCTTAAAGGTCCTTGGAATAAAAAAGGAGGATCTCTTAGGGGGATTTAAAAGCTTTGTTTCATATAGCAGCTGCTCATCGACAGTTTCAACGAAGTGTAAACTTTCTCCTTTAGGCTTTTCTATTGCAATTCTTTCTATCACTTTCTGGAGTTTTTAAACCCTTTTGTCATTATCCCCTGTTTGTAGCATCTGCTTTTTGCCAGACTTTTTTCTGCAATTATTGGCTAACAATGTTGCTGAACAGTTAGCAGAAGAGTCATTTTCTGGGTGGTCATGGAGTTAGTCAGTTCTCCAGGGCATTTTGTGTATGCTGAGCATTCAGTAATCTGAGATTTATAGACAAAAAAGTGGCCTTTTAAAGTCCAGGTCCTTTTGCATGCTGTAAAAAATATAGATGACATTGGACACCTTTAGTACAGTATAATACATTTCAGTCATAATGTTGTAATGAGTCACTTTCCGTGTTGTTAATATTTTACTTGGGTGATTTGTCATATATATACAGTATATTTCCTTTGCAATATTTTTCATTTGCTTAAACCATACTCTCACAGAGTGTGCTAGTAATGAAATGCAGTGCCAAATTGTGTCTTTAAAAAATGTTTGTCTATGTTATATTTCATAATCAGAATCAAGAGAAATTCCAAAGCATATCATGCCAACATCTCGTGAAATCAACACATTTATAGAGACATTTGCTAACAAAACTATGCCGTGACTCATTTTTTTTCGAAATACTGAGTGAATAAAATAGTTCAGAGGAAGACGATGGTGCAGAATTCAAAATAGTTAATGACATTTTAAAAATACATTAATAACCAGTCACAAAAGGAATTCTATTTTTTAAAAATATTTCAGTCTTTAGGAGTCAGTAATGTCCTACAATGCACAACTGAGTACCAATTCCAGTGTACTTCAGTGTACAAACAATTAACATAGTTTGCAAGTCAACACGGGGAATGAGGTGGTTCTCTCAGGTTAAGTCCTCCCCCAAAGTAAAGTCTTACATGTACAGAGTGTATACCTCTGCAATATGGTAATAGCTGTATCAGCATACTGATCACTTAATATTCAAACAATGGACATACAATAATAATTTGAGTAACTTTATTGCATGATTCTTTCACATGATAAACAGCCCATGAGTAGCATGTATTAAATCTTAGGGATTAGTTTTATAAGAAGTAGTGTGGACCCTGTGCAGAATTCTGAATGTAAGACATTGTCGAGTGGTCAAGCCGTGGTCAGTAAGCCGTAGGAAGTCGAGCCGGACAGAAGTACCAAAATTAGAAACGGAGCCGTAAGCCATATATTTTGATATCTGGTAAAAAGGCTTCTGAGTGGTGCTAATGCCAGCTTTCAAAATTTCTACCACATCATGGCACAAATGACACAAGCCTGTGATTCTCTTTTTGCTATTTTTACAAGTATAGCTCATCTCAACACAACAGGTACAGAAGTGCAATCTCTTCTGTTTAATCACAACTAAACAATCAATCAAATGATACAACCTTTAACTTTAAGACTGTATCCAAATATCTTAGCATTTGTCAATCATTTCAAAGCAAAAACAGATTTTTCATTTTATATATGTACTATATGTAGATATACTGTATACAAACTTCTTCTTAAAATAATATTCAGAACTGTTTTACCAGTGGTACAGTTTTTTGTAAAGGTCTAGGAAATTACAATGTCTTTGGCTGGACAGAGGAAATTTAGAATGTTTTCTAAAACCTATCTTTTTAAGTGGTTAAAATCACTGTTCAAAAACATTTTTACATTTCTGACTCAAAAGCCTAATAAAATGACTTTAGAAAAATGTATATTGCATTAATGCATAATTTCTGATGTTGTTCAAGTAGGTAGCTGTGTCAGCATGCGTAGGCTGCAAAGGAACAGGTCGCGGGTTTATTCCATGTTGAAAAGAAAAGAAAGGAAACCCAATGTTTCGGCTGTGGAGCCTTCTTCAGGTGTGAGAAAGACAGGGTATCTTTGCCGTCTACCATTTCTGATGCTTATTGTTTGCCAGTGTTTTGCACAGACGCTACACATTTAGTCACACACTCAAGAATTTGCACTCCAAAGTTTACCTACAATATCTAAAGAAAATCATAGAAGCAGAAAGAGAAACATTGGACAGGAAGAAATACAAATTATAATTATAATAATTTCCATAAGCAGTTTGTTACAATTTACAAAATTGTGCAAAATCTAGCATTACATTAACATAAGTAATTACTCTGCTCCTTTTTTCCTGGTAAAAATTACAGCAATCTGGATCCTATGCCAGTCCATTGCAGGGTATTTAGTGCACACAGGCAAATCAAACTGACGCAATGCCAATGCTGAAAAAATACTTTACTGGAGCCCAAGGGTATTATACTTTCAACCTCTACTTTACAAGGCTTCCTAATAAAGATGTATTAAATATTTTCTGTTAACACTGTACTTTTTCCTGCCTTATATACACAGATATAAAGTGGAATGTTTATCCCACAGTGTTGAAGTTGTCATAGGGGATTTCTCCTCAATAAATATATTGAGGTCAGTTGTTTCTATTTCCACAGCTGTTCAAGAAGAATGGGGATTAAAGGTTTGTTTTTTTCAGAATATTAAATCTGATATGGTGAGAAAAACTGGGTGATAACAAGCAGGAATGTTGATTTTAAGTCACAACAATGCATTTTTGATATATTAAACATTTACATTAATCAACAAAATTCTTAGAAACACAATACATACAGTATTTTCACCGTAGGTTATTAATTATACAGTCTTATCTAATTAACCTGCTTGAGTACAACTGTAGAAAATCGTATAGCTCAATTCCCCTTCTGATTTCTTACGGTACCTCCTGAGTTATGAGAATTAAAATGTAAACAGGCCAAAGTGGTGCGTGAATGCATTAGAGTCATTTAGTGATGTATACCATAGTGCTGTGAACGATAGAGGTAATGTACTGTAAAACTTAAAAGGTATTTTATTAAAAATGTATTAGTATACTGTCTATTTTGCTGGTTTGGTAACATCAGTACCATCAGCCTCTGTGTCCCCAGGTGTAATACTAATAGACACAGGAAACCTTTCACCCCCACTGCAATATCTCTTTCAGACAATGTATTGTAACTATCTTCTGCCTTATCTTACTGTAACACTGTTTCACCGACTTCTTTGTTGGTAAAATTTTGTCTGTCATGGTGTGTGCTGTAAAACAAATTTCCCCAATGGGACAAAAACACTTGAATTGAATATACTCTTGGAATACTTGGGCAGAAATATTACAATGCAAAGTCATTAGGGCATTCAGGATCCATCCATCCAAAATCCTCAGTGATGTTAGCAGCACTATTGCACTTTGTAGCCTGAACTTCTCACATATCAAAAGCCAAGCAAAAGCTGTGCCTGTTCTGTAACATGATGTGAAACCTCTAAGCAAAATCAGGTTATTGCTGCCAGTGATGTTTGTCAACACATGAGTTACACTCTTCTCTTTAGACCCCGATTTCCATGTGCCAGTATGGGGACTGGAGACACTGTGCTGTAAAAGATGCCACCCTTCAGGTGAGACATTAAAAATAAGGTCTTGGGAACTTGATCAGTAAAAAGGTACTCCAATATTATGGGAGTATATGGTACCCAGCCATATGGTTGAAGCCCCAGCTTCCTGTAAGAAACCAATGGATGATACCATTGGATTAATAAGGTACTAACTACAAATGGGCAGAATGGCCTCATCTTGTTTGCATAACCAAAGAAACCTGATTCTGGCCTTGGGTCATTACTCCTGACCTGGCTTGAGTATATTTTAAAAAGACACCTGTATGTAACACCTCAGTAGTAACTGAAAGGTGGAGATAACATCACTACCAATAGCCACTGTGCCATTAGTGGAATTGTTTTCTATGATTCCTTTACAATTGGTAATGATCACTCATAAACACCCTTTCATGGTAATAACATTGGATGACTCTGGCTGTACATGGACTGCAAAACCCAATGTAAAACTGCTAAAATTTGGGATACTGTGGGTGATACAGCTTGTGTGTGTCTTCTCCCAGTGTTCTCTGGAAATTGCCATTTTGTTTCACAAATTAAACTCGTCTCTGAACTGCACTGTGATTCCTTGCATCCCTGCACATACTGTATGTTCTTAATATTGCTGCCTTTCACTTAGATTGACGTTCCACTTCAGCAGTGGATGTATTGGGCCTTCTCCTTTACAGTACAGTATGTAAATCATTTTGAGATCATTTGGAATGAAAATGGCTTTATAAATGCAATTGATTTTATTATATCAACTGACACCAAGAACTAGTGATTAATCCATGTCTCATCAAAGATGTCTCATACAATGAAAGGATTGCCACATTGAGCTGAATTAACTTACTTTCAAAACAGGAAAAAAAAGCTTTCAACATAATGGATGTACTGTAATGGAGCAGCTGTCACTCTGAGGGGTTCTTGTCAGTTTAGGCATCTGGAGAGCAACTTTATGGTTAAGGTTTAAATAATAATTTATAGAGAAATAAGTGCATGTATTTGTATGAAGTTTAAGTACATGCGTTCACATAATGTGCAACAGATTGTTCTGTTGCAGCTACAGTAATATTAATAAGGTTGAAGGATGATCCCAAGTAGAACATTCTTTTGGTCATCTACCCTATGAATGCTGTATAGTTGGAGTATTGTATTTTCCTTTGGCTTAGAAGAAACAGGGATTTTAGACACTAGCAGTTGGGCATTAAACATGTGAGGGTAGAAGCAAGATTAGCTCTCTCTGAAGGGCATAAGTCAGCTGGTTAAAAGAGGTGGTGGCCAATGAGCACTCTGTGAACTGAACCCGAGAAAGGGATACGTCCTGGAAGGCAGCCAGGAGAAAAGAAGCCCTCTCTCTGTATGAGTATTGAGAATTTTCCCCAGGAATGGATATCTGGCTGTCCAAATTCCTGGAAGGGGTTATATAGACAGAAGAATGAAAGTTATAGTGAGGAAGAACAGACTTTGTGTTGATGGGAATCTGAGTTGCAGGCAGTGAGTGACAGGTGGTAGTTTGCCATAGGGCTGACAGTTGTGATGAACAGATACCTTGCTAGAATATGGAATATTACTAATTGCAGTCATCAGGACAGTTAGACACTTGGAACTTGTGATGTTTTATCATGAATTCATGAGTTCCATTTGCAGAAGATGACGTAAGATACTAAAAGTCTGAGGAACCATTGTTTTGATGGTGGAGGTATATCAGTGTAGGAGGTCATAAACTAAAGCTTTGGGAGCTGGCTTGTTAAAGGCCTGTAAAAGCTGGCTTGTGTCCCACTACACAGCTCTGTTGATCACATTTTGAGGCCTTTACTCTGCCTGTTGTTGCAGAAACTCTAAGATCAGCATGATCACTTAATCTTCAACACAATAAATTAATAGGAGATGAATTGGCTAGCTGTATCCCTAGTTCTTAACATAATCAATCAGCTCTGGGCTGAGTTAAGCAGACTCACACATCAACATCAATTACTGCCAGATAATATCACAGAGGAATATCATTGTTGACTGTTGACGGTATGCAATGCATCTGTCAGTCTATGCCATTCTATTTCCAAAGCTTAAGTTTGAACTAATGGTGGAAACAAAATTGATTACAGTAAACCCCAGGTTTAATGGACTTTGCTTTAATGAACTTCAGATTTGTTGCACAAAATCTGCTAAAGGGGAATTTTGTCTGTAAAATCAGTAATACCAGAATTTAGCTGCAATAACTTGGAAATGAATGAAAAATGAAACAGTTAAAAAATAAATACAGTACATTCTTCTTCTTCTTCACATTTTCCCACTTATGTGGGGTCTGCTTGTTTGTACAGATTTTTCCACTTCGTATGGTCTGCAGCATCTCGACAGGTGACTTTTGCAAGGCGCATGTCGTCTTTCAGCCGATCCAGCCAGTGCATAAATGGTCATCCATGGGGCTGGCGGCCTTCCACATTCAATTTGAGGGCGGTCTTTGCCATTGATGTGTCATTGCTGCGGAGCACGAATCCATACCATCACAGGTGCAATTCCCTCATTTTCTCAGTGATTGGGGCGACTTTGAGATTTTTTCGCACCTCTTCATTCATGACATGGTCTAGTCTTGTCAAGCCGAGGGTCCATTGCAGCATCTTCATTTCCATCATATGGAGTGCCTGTTCACGTTTCTTTGTCGTTGGCCAGCATTCAGTTCCGTATAGGGCCACTGGTCTGACCACTGAGTGATAGGCTTTGGATTTTAGGCGCAAAGGGATCTTCTTGTGGCACAGTACTCCGGTGACCTGCCGCCATTTCATCAAAGCGGCGCCGACTTGCGTCTTGGCGTCTTGGAGGGTAGTGCAGTCGGAGTTGACACATGAGCTTAGGTACTTGAACTGGGTCACTTTGTTCAGTTGGACCCCACTAGCTGTGATTGTGCCATCGATTTGATCACCACATTTCCAGGTACTCCGTCTTCTTGATGTTCAGTTTCATCCCGAATCATTCAAGGCGCGTCTTCCACTCCTGTACTTGCTGTTTGAGGCTGTGTCGCGTTTCACTTGTCATCATAACATCATCGGCATACAATAGCGCCCATGGATGTCTTGTTTGGATATCTTTGGTCACCGTATCAATGCAAAGTATGAAGAGCAGAGGAGACAAGGCTGAGCTTTGGTGGACGCCAACATTGATCGGGAAGGTGTCTGAGGTTCCAGCTGTGCAACTTACTGAGCTAGTGGCCTTTTGGTACAGGAGCTTTGTCCAGCTGACATAGGCTTCGGGGACGTGGTGCTGTCGCAGTGCCAGCCAGATGAGATTGTGCGGTACCCTGTCGAATGCCTTTTCCAGGTCAAGAAATGCCATGTGGATCGTTTTCCTCTTCTCATGGTGCCTTTCCATCAGTAGGCTGGCTGCATGAATGGCGTCTATTGTTCCGCAGTTTTTCACAAAACCGCATTGGTCTGGCGAGATATTGTCAATGGTTCTTAGTCGTGCGTCCAGCACACGCTCAAAAATCTTCATTGTATGGCAAAGCAGCCGGATCGGCCTGTAATTGGAGCAGTCGTTAACGTCGCCTTTGCCTTTCCAAATTGGCACTGTGATGCTCGTTTGCCACATTTCCGGGGTTGCCTTTTCCTCGATGATCTTGTTGAAGAGGTCCGCTAGCCATGCTGCTCCTTGTGCTCCAAGGAGCTTCCATACTTTGGCTGGGATGTCGTCCAGGCCAGTTGCTTTGCCACTTTTCATCTTGTTGATGGTGGTGGTTACTTCTGCGATTGTGATGGTAGGTACTGGGCCAGAGATGGTATCAGCTGTTGGTAGTGTCAGGAACAGTTCTTTCCGGGCCCTATGCGGACGACACGATCCGGAATGTGAGGATACAATTGGGAAAATAGTCATGCAGGAGAAGGGTCAGGAGACAGGGGGCAGGTGGAACTAAAGAGGGGCTGGAATAAGAAACAGGTGTGGGGAATGGGACAGAACGAGGAAGGGCTGGAGCACCCTTAAGAGGAGGAGTAACGATCGTGACAGTACCCCCCTCCTTTCCAGGGCGGCTCCGAAGCCCTAAACAAAACAAAAAATAAAAAGGATGGAGTCCATGTGCCGTCCGCGGGGCCCGAGTGTTGGCTTCTCATTCTGTCAGGAGCAGTTCTTTCCGGGCCCTATGCAGACGACACGATCCGGAATGTGAGGATACAATTGGGAAAATAGTCATGCAGGAGTAGGGTCAGGAGACAGGGGGCGTGTCCGAGAAGTGCAGGTGTCCAGGGGGAGTGAATCCAGGGCGAACAATCCAAGGGTAAATCCAGAGGGGGAATCCAAGACGGGAGGTTTAGTCCAAGACCAGGGGATCCATCCGAAGTTAAAACCAGAACCGGGTTGGGACCGGCGGGGCAGGGAATCAGGAACAGAAAACTAAAACCATAACGGAGCCAGACGCAGCAGGACCCCGGGCTCTCACGATGAGGAAATCAATGAGAAGCCTCGGGCAAATGCCTGCGTCTGGCTTTAAAGGTGGAACTAAAGAGAGGCTGGAATAATAAACAGGTGTGGGGAATGGGACAGAACGAGGAAGGGCTGGAGCGCCCTTAAGAGGAGGAGTAACGATCGTGACAGGTAGTGGTAAAAAATAAATACATTATAGGTTTAGAATTCAAAAATATCATTGGCGAATTACTCACAATGGGCTGTGTTTGTGTTTTCTATGCTTTAGTGAATTTTTAAACAGTATATTTACAACACATGAAATAAAGAGCTTGTATATTTATGATATAAAAAGGCACAGGAACAGTATTCATTGACTGCGTTGATTGGAATTGCTAAAATACTGTAAGTAAAAAAGATCCAGAAAGCTTATAATATATATATAAAATTTCATATAAAACTGTAGATTTCAGCTGAAGAAACATCATCCATGATTCACTGTATTTCACAGAGGGTATAAATATGTCTCGAATGCCCTACTGTATGTAAGCCAAATTTCTTGTTAGAAAACCTTCTTGTCAGAAATGTGTTTATAAATTATGAAATGTTGACACATGTTAGACATGTCATGTAACAGATGACAGATCGAATCCCAGTGAGCGGCAGGTTGTAAGTATAGAGGGTTGATTCTCTATGGACTATATCATATTTCTCAGGCAGCCATGCTCAAATCAAAACTAATGCTGCACATAATCCACTTAATGATGGTGGTGTGTTAGATTAAACTCCTGTCACAGTGATTTAATCTGGTACAACAAAATCTCAGAGGCCAAGTACCAGTTTAACTGTTAACCTTCAAAAATGTTTTTATTGTATTAATCATTAAGATACTTGAAATAAAATGTCAATAATTTCTGTAAGGAAGAGGTTTGGGTGGTATGGTAATCTGGGTTAATCACAGAAAGTAAATTGTGAAGAGAAGTCAGTTTTGTGCAGCAAATGCCATTAATGCAGCAGTAAATACATTAAAAAATGTATTTTTTCCTTTTCTTTCAATTCCATTCACACAGAACAAAATTACTACTCTATACCCTTCACTTAGCAAAGCAAAACCAGGCATACATGTATAGCAACAAGGCATACAGTATAATTAAATTGAGAATGAAGAGTTATTAATGGTTTCAAATAATCTTTCTGTGTCCTTGATGAGACTGTAATTTAGCAGCGTAAGTCTTTATATGTAAACCACTAGGAATTCAGCCAAGGGGCCTCTTTTGATAGGCAGGATATCCTAAGTCTGTGAGATAATGTAGGACATCATAAACTGGTCTATTATCAACTCCTTAAATGAGGAATGGTCCAACACAAAGTCTGGTACTCACAAAAGGAGATTTTTCTGCCCACGACAATGGGTCGTATCACTGTAAATCACCCAAGGGATGACCAATGATGAATCTGTAGGGTGGACAAAAAGGCTACACCTGATGACACCTTAACCAATCACCAACTGTGATCTCCTGGTTTAAAATATAGTGCACAATTCAAGGTGCACTGTCAGGACTTTGAATTTCTTCAGGACACCAGGCAGAGATAGTGACTCAGTAAATAACATCATTCTGGCACAGATTTTGTTTGTAACGGAAGGAATCTTTTGTTTCAAGAAACAATTTTTTATTGCAGCCAGATCACAGTTGGCCTCTTTTCATCGAGATGCTGATTAACAGAGAATGTTCAGAAAAAATCACTGCAGCAGGGACAGACCAAGTTCTTCTCATCTGTCTTACTTCCAACCTGGCCCAAGCAGACACTGTGCACAGATTGTTTTTAAAGCCTGAAGTTCAGCAAGATGCTCGATTCCTTAGAGATCTGTTTTCTCTTGGAAATCCATTTTCTCACCAACTCTTCACTCTTTGTCTTCATAAATTATCAGGCACGAAAGAATTCAATCCAATTATCTCTGTCATCCAATCCTTAAGTTTCAAATCACCAGTCACTTTAACTCAGTCAGGTACTGCAGTATTCAATTAGACTCACTCCATGTCACCCAACTACAACCTTACCTAAAGATCATAATGTCAAATCAAATTTTTCCTTTTACTATTTACCAAGAGCCGGATCTTCACTAATAACCATTAACCTCATTCATTACTATCACAGCTGATCCTGCTTGGCCATTCTGTAATCAAAACTTGTGTCCCTGACATGGCAGCAGCAGGTTTGTGGATCTCTCTCACTTCTTGTGCTGACAACTCACATCTGTCTGCTGATGATACAGACTAAAGTGTATTTTAGACTCCACCTGTGCCGTCTAGACTCCTCTCACTCCCCACAGTTGTGGAGAGAAGATACACTGCTACTGTACCATGCCAGGTTATGCCCCATTTCTTCTTGTTATTATATGTAATCTCAGAACTCCCAAGGTTGTTAAAGAAACGTATTTGACATGTACTGTAGGAGTTTAACTTACTTGATGTTTTGTTTTCATTTGATTAATGAAATAATGCTAAAAAATGAATTTACAGTCATTAAAAGAAGCACCTTACCATCCATCACTGAAAAGCTTTACAAATTCTTTGCATTAACAAAACCCTTATTAGTGTACAGCTAATAATGAAAGTTACATTTACAGTACAGAGGTGCCAAAACTTTTAGAGATCACCCTTTCTCTAAAAATAACACAAATCAATACACACAGATAACTGCTCATTTTGGTTGATACAGTTAGAATATCTTAACTATGTATATATTACTGAGTAAAGAAAGATGTTTTCTTTTCTCTTTAACATAGATATAAAGTTCATTGTTCTACATGATTTGAAGTCTAAATTTAAAGTGAAAATGAACGCTAAGTAATCATTCAGTTTCCATAGAGAAATCATATCACCCTGCCTGAATGCATATGCAGAGAAGAAAAGAACAATTCAGCAATGAATTGATTTAGCTGAAACATTTTCAAAACTTATTCAAAAAGCTGAAGTTTCAGGATTTCCATTCAATCACTTCAGGATTTTTCTTGTTTGCTGTCATTACTTATTTTCTGAAAATAATAAGTACTTTATTTAATTTTGCACTTCATAATTTTTAAGGGGCAAATAGGGATTTGGAGATATTCAGGATGTGGTAGGATTTAAAGAAAAGTATTACAGATGCATTTCCTCTTTTTCCACTGTGATCGTTACAGTGCACATTTGACAATATCAGTCACAGTCAAAGTTTTCAAATAGTATTCACCTAGTCTTCAATGGATATGAGAACTAGCCAAGATAAAAGAGGATGAATTAATGAAACATGAAAATGTAGACTATGCAGATGATATTTTCCTGTGGTAGAATAACATCCAAATTCAGGTTTAAATAAGCTTAAATAAGAGTGATAAAAGTCACAAAGTTTTACATTATTTGTTTTACCTGCACGAGGAAACAACAGCTTGGCCGGACGAATTAAGGTAGAATTGTCATTGGAGTGAAATAGAATGCCTGACATGCATGAGTGGAAAAGAGGATTGAAATAAAAGTTGGAGACTTTGAATGCCGAATAACAAAAAAAGCTAACAAGAAAGGGCTTCAGGTGTTTTATGAGGAGTAATGAAATTTTCCGAGACTAAAATTGCAACAGGAAAGGATATGTAAGGTTATAGGCACGTGTGTTTAGGAGAGGACTTTCAGATTTTTGAGGATGTTTAAGGGTACAGTAGGTTAATTTGCAGATGAAATGGTTCAGCATATATTTCCTGTTTTGTAATTGATAAACAGATAAACAAACTCTTCCGTTATAATGAAAAAATAAGTATTATGAAACAGATCCTTGTTTCATATTAATTTGAATGAAACGATTATAGAAAAATCGAGAAAAGTAGATGATGTTAAATGAATGCAAAACATTTTCAATGTCTCAGCTTAATATATAATTGTGGTAGTTAAGTTTGGTAGCTAAGCTATGAAGGCTATTTTTTGGGAGTCTGCTTTTGAAACAAAGTTCCTGAATATCTGAAATTGAATATGGCTGATAGAAATTACTTTAAAGAAAGTAATTTGAAACAGCAGGAAGTGAGGTCAATAGATATATAATAATTAGAAGAATCAATTACAGTGTGTCAGTTTCCATAGAGAAAGTACAACAGCTCATAGATATCTGGTATAAGAGAATTATGAATGGGAAAGATCAACATAGTCACAACAAATTCTCTTTGTAAATGGTGATACCTATTGGATTAAAACTGCAGTAAAAAAAAGTGGAACAGATAAGGAAGTAATTATGAAACCTTCCATTTCTTTGCTAGACAGAAACATGGTCAAAGAGAGACTATTTATTTTACAAATTGGTATACTGTAGAGGATGGCAGACTAGGAAGTCCTGCAAAAAAAATGCAACACAGACTTACCTGCAGTCTACTGCTCTATTGTGCATCAGATAGATGGAGTTGTTAAATAGTGTCGTCTGATTAGTGACGGCTGTTGAATTATCTGCTTTCACTGACAGAGTGGAATTGGTGAAGGGCTAAATGGTGTTTTGAAGAGGAGGCCAGAAAACAACAATTTCTAGTGCATAATTCCTAGCAGAGGGTGTAGGACAAGAACCAGGCAAAGAGACTGATGGAGACTATGATTGAAACCCTTCTAGAGGGGAAGCAAAGGTTGGAGCAGAAGACGAGAAGACTGTTGTCTGGACTGTGCTGGTGTACCCGATGATTCAGGGACCACTGTATAGATCCCAGGGGTTGTTGGGGTGTCAAGAAACGTGCCAGGGCTGATCTGAAGGCAACTGAAGGCAATTGGTGCAAAATATGACCTGTAAGAAGCACAACATGTGAACAAAAAAAGGAAAAAAAACAGAGACTGGGTTGGTGGAAAGGAATGAAAGCATTGACAAGGCATAGATGTGATGGCTTGGGCATCTGAGTAAAAGGGACAGGGAGCTGTTTTAGCTAAGTGGAATTTTGAAGGAGGAAGGTTGTAGAGAATGTGAAGACTGAGAAGAAACAAAATGGATGTAAGTGCAGCAGTTGTCTTGCTGGCAGGAAGATAACTTTCATGAGGGAGTGACCTGAATGTGGTTGAGATTTGCTGGTTGTTTTCTACAGACAGTAGAAAGATACAGTGAAAGCTTTTTCAAGTTTGTGCATGGGAAACAAAAATCCTTGTTCTTTCAAATGTTGTTGAAGATCTTGGAATCAGGCTGAGTCAACAGGTTTAGGAGTTTTGGGGAAGTGTACAGTAAGTCTCCTGGAAGAGCTCATCTCTGGAGTTCAATGTCCATGACTGGCCTGGAGATAACCGAGAACTGCACATGTTGCAACAATATGAATGTGGACCATTCATATAAAACAATCAGAACACTGATATTATATTCAGATCTGGAAGGTTTCCTGATATTGGATATATGTGTTTTCTTCAAAAGATAAAAGTACTGTATCATCTTCAGCAAAGATGGCTACCTCCACTTCTTACAAAAACTTAAGTTTAAGCAACTACTTCTCCTACCGCTGTTCCTTCTACAAACAAAAATAAATAGGTCTTTTCACATGCCTCCCCTCAGTCTTCTGACTAACCACATTTCACAGGACATCGATATCCATCCATTTCTAACCACTTTATCCAATATGTGGTAATGGAGCGGCCAAAGACTATCCTTGCAAGCAATGGGCCCAAAGCAAGATACAACTTGGCGAGACGCCAGTCCTTTGCAGGGCACACACAAATGGAAAAACTCACACTCACACCAGGGCCAATCTTCCCAGATCCCAATTAACCTACCAGTATGTCTTTGGGCTGTGGGAGGAAACTGGAGAACCTGGAGGAAACCTACGTAAACATTGGGAGCACATACTTTATGTAAAGAAAATGATGTTCATACAACATTGATATATCACTATTCTTATATATCATTTTTGTCATAAAATACAGCAATACCATCAAGAATTATCTACATTTTGGAGAGTCAGCCTAACCATAGCTAAGGATTTGCGTTAGGGTTAGAGTTAAGATTTGCTTCAGAGTTTCCACAATCTTTCACTCATTTAAATGCAAAATATCCTTAACTCAATCACAATATAAAACTTGGTATCAGGTTTAACTATGGCAAGAGTCAGGAATACCTAATAAATTTGGGCTGTATTCAATATAATCACTGTACTTTCAATGAAAAATGCAAGAGTTTGATAAGTGTTATCAATTTCTTCCAAACATTTTCTTTTAGGGCAATTTAGACAACATTCTCCTTCAGGGCAATGCAGTGTATATGGTCATATGTGTACGGAAACAAATGTTCAGATAACATTGATATATCACTATTCCTGAATATCATTTTTGTCCTAAAACACAGCAATACCATCAAAACTTGTCTACGTTTTGTGGAAGTTCTAACCCTAACATTAGGTAAGGATTTGCATTAGGGTTAGAATTGCTTCAGAGTTTCCACAATCTGTCCCTCATTTAAATACAAAATATTCCTCAATCAATCAAAATACAAGTCCGTAGAGACCACGCATCGAAGCTATACTGAAGGGAACATATCAAGAATGGTCAAATTCTGATTTGTTTAAGTATGCTGTTATTGGGAATTTTGTGTTGAGTGATGTTCTCAATGAGCTTGGTATCAGGTTAAACTATGGTAACAGTCAGGAATACCTAATAAATTTTAGCTTTATTAAAAAAATACCTGCACATTCAAGTGATAAGTGTTATCAATTTCCTCCGAACTATTGCTTTTAGGGCAATTTAGACAACATTCTCCCTATGGGCAAAGCAGTGTATATGGCCATACAGTATATGTGCTAAAAAAAAATGATCTGATATCATTGATATATCAATGTTCCTAAATATAATTTTTTGTCCTAAAACACAGCAATACCTTCAAAAATTGTGTACGTTTTGTGGAAGTTCTAACCCTAACCCTAGGTAAGAATTTGTGTTAGGGTTAGGGTTCAGACTTCCTTCAGGGTTTCCACAATCTTCCCCTCATTTTGATCCAAAACATTCTTCACTCAATCAAAACATGAGTCTGTAGTGACCCCACATCCAAGACAAACTGAAAAGAACATACTGTAATGGACAGTTCTTTCCGGACCCTATGCGGATGACACAATCCGAAGAAGTGAGGAAACACTGGGAAAACGTTATGCAGGAATACGGGGATGAAAACAGGGGGGCGTGTCCATGCAGTGCTGGTGATCCGGGGAGGTGTGGCCGAGGTAAACAATCCTAGAAAAAGTCCAAAGGAGAATCCAAACGAAAGCAAAAGTCCATGGCAGGGTGATCCATCCAAAACAAGAGATTAAAAACAGGTGCCGGGTCAGAACCGGTGGGGGGAAGAGGAACAGGAGTAGAGAGTTAAAAGCATAATGGAGCCAGACAAATCCAGGTCCCGGGCTCGCATGATGCGGAAATGAGATGCAGAGCCTTGATTGGCGACTGCGTCTGGCTTTTAAAGGGGGACAGGAAGGAGGCTGGACCAAGGGACAGGTGTGGGGAATAAAGCAAACGAGGAAGAGCTGGAGCGTCCATAAGAGGAGGAGGAGCGATCGTGACACATACTGTATCAACAGTGGTAAAATTCTGATTTGGACAGGTATACTGTTATAGGGAATTTTGTGTTGAGTGGTTTTCTCAACGACCTTGGTATCTAGTTTAACTATGGTAAGAGTCCGGACTACCTAATAAATCTGGGCTATATTCGATATATTCACTGTACTTTCAATGAAAAATGCAAGAGTTAGATAAGTGTTATCAATTTCTTCCAAACTTTTGGTTTTAGAGCAATTTAGACAACATTCTCCATCAGGGCAAAGCAGTGTATGGCCATATATGAGTGGAATAAAATGTTCAGATAACATTGATATATCACTATTCCTAGATATCATTTTTTTCTTAAAACACAGCAATACCATCAAAAATTGTGTACTAGCTAAGGATTTGCGTTAGGGTTAGATTTCAGATGTGCTTCAGAGTTTCCACAATCGTCCCCTCATTTAGATGTGAAACATTCTTCACTCAATCAAACCAAAAGTCTGTAGTGATCCCGCATCCAACCCATTCTGAAGAGAACATACTGTATCAATAATGGAAAAATTCTGATTTGGACAAGTATAATGTTATTGGGAATTTTGTGTTGATTGGTGTTCTCAATAACCATGGTATTAGGTTAAACTATGGTAAGAGTCCAGAATACCTAATAAATTTTGGCTTCATTAAAAAAATATCTGCACATTCATAGCAATATGCAAGAGTTTGATAAGTGTTATCATTTTTTTCCAAACTTTTTCTTTTAGGGAAATTTAGACCTTATTCTCCCTTAGGGCAATGCAGTGTATTGGGCCATATACAGTACAAAATCCATGAAGATTACACCCCAGGAATTTAATTCAGGTCACTAGTGCTTGCAAGGCAGCGATACTAACCACTGCACTACTATACTGGTCCACATCCCATTGCCTTATATACATAAAAATCCATGTGAAAATTCTACCCCAATAATATATTTAGTGCTGTATTTAGACCCTGGTTATCTATTTCCAAAAAACATTCTTTTGAGGCTGTTTTGGTGGCCCTCTTGTGGTATACTATGTCACTGCTGGAACTGTCCCTTAATAATACAATCAGTCTCAATTTTACAAAAGATCCAAAGCAAATAGTCCAAAATGAATGTTAAGAAATCTTTATTAAATAAAATGGAGGTTGGATCTTGTGAGTTTTAACTGACAGATGACTTGATAGCTCGTACCTCAATAGTGAACAGTGGGAGTAAGTGCAATATGCAGATTGACAAACGCTGGGAATATGTATTAGATACCTAATATTTGTGCTGATTTAAGTGTATATTGTTGGGGTTATTGTTATTCTTCTCCTATACTGTCATTGAAACCTCCATCAATACACAAGAGGAGGTTAGAAAGTTAAAATAGGATTCTTCTGCTGATAAGAAAATCACACATTGTATTTGTATCCTTCTGAGATGGGCAACTGAATCTCAGAACATTTGATTCAATCCATCGATTAGCTGGACATCTTGTTGTTTAGCAGTTAGCTTGATTTGAAAACTATGTGTCCAAAAAATAAGGACCTAACAATTAATTAATACAGTATGTAAAATGAAAAACAGCAATTATGGTTTTTTTGCACATATAAAAACAGATTTTTCTGCTATGGAACTTAGTTTATCATGTATTTTTTACTGCACTGGCAATTCAACAAAACATATTCTAAGGTATGGCTCATTGAGTTCTGAATATTATCTTTTCTGAGTTTTGGACACATTAAGAAATTTGAACTGCTTGAATATTTCTGGGATTATGAGGCTATTTTGGCAGCCCTCCACTTGATATATCAATTCTAGACCTCTGAAAATGGAAATCAGATCTTTTTTCTTTCAGTACTTTGTGAATGTTCACCAGCTCTGATTAGTAAGTCAAATTTGTTTATAGTAATCTGAAAAATTATAGTTCGCATACTCATACATCTAGTTTAGACTGCACATAAAACTTGCAGTTTAAACACATTGTTTATTTTGCTTTGGCTTTTTCATTTTTCAACAGAGAATGTTAATGTTTCCAGTGAGCCAAACTAGAGCAACATTACTGAGTCTGAAAGCAGCACTGCTGGCTTGTTTCCAAGTAACTGCTGTGCACTGCGGTCTAATGTGGAATCATGGGATATGTTTATTTAATCACACAGATACAATGCACAAGATGAACTATTCCCTTCTGAACTTGGTGCATTGTGGCTAGTTCCTGCCAATCTCTTTTCTTTGACTGACTTGTAAATTCAGACTGTCTCCAAGAAGACACTGAGGCTGACACAATTTTTTTCAAGTCCTCAGGCAAGAAGTAGGGAGCACTCAAGTCAGAATGTATAAACATATAGCAGAGCATCAACCTGAGCCCACAAGAAAGCTTTTCCAAATGTTAACATTTTATCTCTAGGAACAAAACAGAGCATTTTCTCAGACTGCCTTACAATATTTTTTTCCTATCATGTCTAAACAATTACTGCTTTGAACACAAAGAAGAATAAAGTAGTAACCCTTTAAATGATGGGTTTCAAATGTTCTTTCTAAACATTTTGATTAGTGAAATACTGTATTAATAGAATGATAAACATTGGAGAATAACTTAATAACTAATAACTATATGTAACGAACAGTTCTTTCCGGACCCTATGCGGACGACACAATCCAGATTAGTGAGGAAACACTGGGGGAAAAGTCATGCAGGAATACGGGGATGAAAACAGGGGGGCATGTCTATGCAGTGCTGGTGATCCGGGGCAGAGGCAAACAATCCTAGAAGTCCAATGGAGAAACCAAAACTAAGAAAAAGTCCATGGCCTGGTAATCCATCCAAAACAAGGGATTAAAAACAGGTGCCGGGTCGGGACCGGCGAGGGAACAGGAACAGGAGCAGGAAGCTAAAAACATAACGGAGCCAGGCGCAACCAGGTCCCGGGCTCGCACGATGTGGCAATCAGATGCAGAGCCTCGATTGGCGACTGTGTCTGGCTTTTAAAGGGACAGGAAGGAGACTGGAACAAGGGACAGGTGCGGGGAATAGGGCAAACAAGGAAGAGCCGGAGCGCCCTTAAGGAGGAGGGACTACAAGCGTGACACTATAATAATAACCAATAATAACTTTTGTTGTACTGTATATTAATTGCATGTTAATAGGTACAGAAGCTTGTTCCATTTGTAATATATTCCATATTTATTCCCTGCTGGTTTACTATCCATTTATAAAATGCATATTGCATATAATGCAATATGCATTTATATTATGCATATAATGCAAACTAAACTAAAAAGAACTGATGGTAAAAAAACTGATTTCATAATAACCGACAAATCTGTAATACTTTTATTAGAGTTTATCACTATTCTAAATGTATTTAAATTTATTTAGTGTATTTAATCTAAATTAACACTAAAGCTGCTGGTCTAAAGTGACCATGGGCTGGGAAGCCATTTTGAATGCTACATTGAAAAAAAACAAAGAAAAACGTTTAATTGGGTTGTTGGCTTAGCCCACCTGGCCAAGATAATGGCAATCTGATACTAGTAAGGATAAGACTGTCAGAATCTTCCAAATGAAGGCTGTGGAACCCCAGTACACCAGGCCAACATCCAAAGAATTTGACTGCAGGGACAGTGATTCATCATTGAAAAGCAGAGGATACTGTTCTGATCTGAAATCAATACTCAGAAAAATGTTCGACACAGCTTTGGTTAGAGAATCCCTGAGGTGGCACAGGAATCAGTGGTGAGTAACCATTTGTTGGTTCTCATCAATAAATAGGTTGTGGAATGGGAAGGCTGACTGAGATAAATACAATTGGTACTGTAGTAGGAGTAGAGAGGTTTGTAAGTGCGTACAGAGTCTAAATTAAAAAAAAGAATGAATGCACCTCACCCTGATTGCTAGATTTTGTTTCTTTTAAGATGATATATATCTGTATCATATTTGTATTAGTATAGCTGGTTGGCAGGTTAGATGCGGGTCTTTTGGTTTTAATGCAGCTTGACCTCCTTGACCCCTGCAACAGCAAGAAAATATGGTTCTATCAGGCAGTGCATAATAAGAAGCAAGAGATATAAAAAATATCACGGCTGAACTCTGTAGGCATCCTCTCACGAGGCACCAGTAAATGTAGGGGTTTTGTGTTTAACTGGGACAATTATTAATTGTAGCAGTAAGTCACAAAATGATTCTTTTGATGGTATTAGAATCAACCTTGCGGGATAACTCAAACAACGCACACACACAGATACTAATACACAAGAATACATTTATTAATACATAAAATGTGCATATAAACATAACAGATCTTATCGTGAGGGTTAGCAGAATACAACAGGTATATATTCAGTCACGAAGAGTTACAAATACCAAGAGGGACATACATTCAGTATATCATTCATTTAGACCGTTTCGTAAATGAACTTGGATTACAACTTCTACACTAGATACTCAAAACAAGTAAATCACTCATAGGAATTAAATTGATATCAACTGGTGTTGAGGTAACAATTGAATTCTCTTGCTGTAATGCAGAAAGTTGAATACTCATCCAATCTGTGTGGGTTCAGATCTCCTGCAGACACAAGGAAGCAGTGGCAGGCTTGTTGCTGTCCAATCGGCGCTCTCTGGCTCGGTGCCAGGCAGTGCTCAGTGTGGCTTGCGACGTGGTGGGAGAGATTCCTGCTGCAATGCGCTGCTGATGCTCTCTGAAAACCAGCTAGTTAGTGTTGGCTGAAACTAGCAAAGTTTGTGCACAGGAGAAAAGTGACTGCGGGTCCCAGCAGGTCAGGAAGAAGACCGGTTCGTTCCTGATGGAGCGCTAGTTCTGAATACTTAGATTCAGCTGTCCATAGTTCCGACCTGTTCACTTGTTGATCAGGTGAGCTTTCGCTGTGGGTTCACAAGGGCTAACCTCGGATGGATCCTTTGGCTACGCGCTAGAAACCTCCGTTCTCGACTCTTAGAACAAAGTAAAGTCCTGGCACTCGGACACACTGGCCGTTACATGGTGGTCCGAGCTGAGTCTGAGGATGTTCAGGAGGAGCTCTGAGTCTGAGAATGTCCAGGAGGCGCACGGAGGCACTCTGTGCGGCCTGTTTTACCTGGGGGAACTGCGGTTGTTGGTTGGTTGAAAGTTTCATGGGCATCAGAGACCCACGTGGGGTTAACCTGCCCTACCAGTTTCTGATTGGCTGATGATGAGTAACAATGCACTCTGACTAGTTGTAAACAACTTTGAATAAGACTTTCCCTTGGAATCTCAGATAGTGAGGTGCCAGAGATGGCCATTTGTTAGGGTGGTTGATGTGTCTCAGTCTTGGGAGTTGTTCCTTATCAGGACACTCTATCAGCTAGAAAAACACCTTAATTGTGAACCAAATGGAATGGCCTCTCTGTATCAAGCACCACTGAGATGAAGGAGAGAGGGACTGGCAAGGGAGCAGCAAACTTAATTCCTGTATTTTAGTAAGCCTCGCCGCTACAACTCAATGTAAATGAAAAAAAAAAACACTTCTAAAGAGAGTATACAGTATACTGTGTGATATGAAAAGTTAAAGATAAAGAGTACAAACAGGTGCGCTAGAACCATGATACTCATACTTACAGTAGATGAGTGGAAGTTTATAAGGTTAGCTTTTGACCTGTTTCATAACATTTATTTAAGACTACATTTGTTACACCGTGGCTTGACGAGGCTGATAGCTGTAGTGAAAAAATACTAACAGTAACCCAAGTGCAGGGGCTCTGTGATTTTAAGCAGACAGCGGAGAAAGATGGGTCACAGAAGCAGAGGACAGCTGGAGAGAGCTGATCAGAAGAGGAGTTTAGACTGGGTTTTGACAGAAGAGAAAAGAGGGAAGAAGATTGATCACTGGAAAGCTGAAAAGATTCACCACAGGATGGGTGCGGGATTTCAGGCTGAATAGGTTTTAGACTCCCAGGTTATAAGATTCAGGTGTCAAGTGTCAGGTGTCAGAATTCTCTTCAAGTTTTCAGGATTTCATGCTGATGCATTCCTAAGAGTAGATATGAAGTGCAGCACTTCCTGAATGTCTCACAAAGTCAGAGCACCGATCAAGTGGCAAAAAATGGTATTATACATATATAAATAGCAGGGATTTAATTAGATTATTGAGTGGACTGATTGGAAGATTGAAAGAGAATGGGGTGTACAGACAAGCGACTCTAGCATGACCTGGGGGAACAGATGCCTGCGAGCTGCTCACTGTTGAGGCATGACACCATTGAATGTGCTTAGAATGAGACAAACATCTGAGAGAAGTGAGGAGCAAATGTGTGCATTTAGTGGAAGTAAAATGCACACACTGCCAGTTGTTATGTATAGTAAAATGCACTGAAATAAAAAAATATAAAAAATGCCTTCCTTCCAGAAAAAAAAGGGTATAGGCTGGGATACTCCTTTTTAATCAGGGGTGTCCTTGGGGAGCATGGGGTTTACAAAGGTGTCATCTTGAGATCATATTTTATTTTCTCTTAAATTTTGTCTAGTACAAGACTATCATAATAATTTTTGTATTAAATTTTCTCTACATGGAGATTATGGCATACAGTACCATGCTCTTAGTCTCTCCCACTTTCTACATCAATACTGGATGAATAATTTCCAAATTGTACTATCCTTTCAAATCTGGCTTACAAATTTGCCTGGTTTATTTGCCTGTAATGCCTTCTGATTTGCAAAATAATACACTACTACTGTTTTCTTCTTTTCTATGTCCAGCACAGGCTAGTTTCAGTAGTTCTGAAAAATAGCTAAGGCCTCAGCCTGTGTAGGCTTTGTTTTTAGAATAAAAAAGACTTTAAACTTCAATAGGGTGTTTGTTATACACTGTATAGCTAGGAAAGGTCAATAACTAATAACTGCACAAATGCTGAGTAATGTAAATATCAAAAGTGAAACATGTCAAATAGACTAACATAGTGGTCCTATTGTTAATTACATTGATATGTTGATCTTATAATCTCCCAATGAAGATATAATATACTTATTTAACATTAACAGCCCACATAATGGAGATATTGTAAAAGGGTTAAATGCAACCGGAAACAATACGGGTTCTGTCCATCTGTGTCCTGTCCATCTGTGTCCTGGAGACCTAGTAGCCTATCAAAAACAAAGGCAGTTATTTGCAAAAAGATATGTGTATAAAGTATCATCCCACTAGTCTGCAAGATACAGTACAAAAATTCTTAGCATAAAAAGATCACTTTAACTATCATTGAATGATGAAGTGGTAATGAGCACATTCACAATGTCATGACTCCTGGAGCCAGTCAGATGAAAATTGGCATTGACACAGAATAGAATTGGAGACTTGCAGACGCCTCTGGAATAAACCACTCAGCTAATTCCTAATGTTGGGCTCAGGTAGGTAACTGCAGCTTGCAAACTGAAGTTAGATAGATACTTTATTGATCCCGTGAGGGAAATTGCAGTGCAACAGCAGCTTTACACAGACAACACAGCCACAGTGTAACGAATGATACAATAATAATAATAGTACAATACATACAATATACTGTAATCAGTACAGTGAGGGGTGCACTAAAAGAGTTACTCACAGTCCGGACACACAAAGAACAATCTAGAACAGAACAGTACGCAGAAAAATCATATCACACATATTAATATAAATATAGATGTAAATATAGATATAAATATAAATGTATTGCACAGGTCCCTGGCATATATTGCACAAAAAACGGTTGTAAACGGAAAATAAAGAGAACAGATGTAGCAGTAGATGTGTAGATGTGTTCAGTCCAGAAACAGGTCACTGTCAATGTTGCCTCTGCCCAGACGCAAGGTGGATGCATTGTACAGTCTTATGGCAGAAGGCAAGAATGACCTCCTGTAGTGCTCCCTGTCGCACCGTGGATGAATCAGTCTATTGCTGAACGTGCTCTTCATTTCTACAAGCCTGTCTTAGAGGGGATGGGAGATGCTGTCCATGATGGCCTCTAGTTTGGACACCATTCTCCTCTCAGTCACTACCTCCAAGGGGTCCAGGTCAGACCCAATGACAGAGCTTGCTCTCCTGATGAGCTTGTTCAGCCTTTTTGAATCCACTGCTCTAATCCCAGGGCCCCAGCATACCACTGCGTAGAAAATGGCGCTTGCTACCACCGACTGATAGAACATATGTAGCATCTTACTACATACATTGAAGGACCTGAGCCTCCTCAAGAAGTAAAGTCGGCTCTGTCCCTTCTTATAGATGGCCTCGATGTTCTTAGACCATTCCATTCTATCGTCAATGTGGACTCCCAAATACTTGTATGAGTCCACCATCTCCACGCCACTCCCATGGATGTAGACAGGAGTAGGTTTGACCTTTTTCCTCCTGAAATCTACCACCAGTTCCTTTGTCTTTGATGTGTGTATAAAGTATCATCCCACTAGTCTGCAGTCCTGTTTTAGTATTAAGATATCAGTGTACATAAGCTTACGTTCATTAAGATTGACACAGTAGAGGTGTGTAGGAAGTTTAGGAGGATCCATTTAAAGAAAGAGTGCATAACCAGGTAATATCTGTGGCAGGGTTCTTAAATGCTGTCTGAATCAGCTATGTAATATTTATATTCTGCTTTTACAAAGGTCTTTAAATTAAAAAAAAAAAACTACTCTCTGTGGAAGAAATCATACTAAAAGTGCTAGTCCAAGTAAGGCTAACAACAAAAGGCAAGTGGCACATCTTTCCCTATTAAATGTCAGGAGACTTTTGAAAGTAATGTGAAATATTATAACAATATCACAGGACTCTATGGATCACCTACAGTTTGTAGCTAGGGAAAGGAATGGAGTAGACATTGCAATACACACTTTGTTAAAGATGGTTTATAAACGTGTTAAAATCTGCTTTTAACCTGATTTAGCCACTCTTCTGGTGTGAAAATAATTTCAAGTTAAATGGTAATTTAATTAAATGGGATTGAGATTTTTTTAACGAACAGATTTCAGCAGGTTGAAGTAGGCAAATGGTTGTCTGACTGTATGTTACTCTGCTTTTGCATCACCATAGGGCAATACCACATAGTCATGGTGACTGGAAGAGCAAACAAACTGGTAGACATCTTACTAGGAAAACCAACATATAATCTTGGACCCATTCTAAAGTATTAAAAAATTTAATCTTAAATTCTTTAAGGTGAAAAAGAACTTTTAGCACTTTTAATACATTTTTATTTGAAAAAGTCTTAACATACTGTTTTTATTTGGAGGTTTAGTAACAAATGTTGTTTTTTCTGACTCTTTGCTGGTGATAGTCTGGTGATTGGTGATAGCAGGTGATTGCTGCTCTTGTTGTGTTGGACTCAAAACACTTAGCTGCAAAAAAAACTTGCCCTAGGGAACAGTAAAAATGTATGTTTTTAACATTAAGGCAGAGTTAATTTTAAAGATAATTAATGGAGTATCATCCCACATAACCGTCATATCTATGCAATTGAGTTTTGGGTGATAGAGAGGGCTTGCACTTATCAATGAACCATGGAATGAAGAAGATGGCAATAAAAATTCAAATAATGGTGGAATTTTTTTCAAGAACCTCTAACAATTAGCATTTCGCAAATATATGACTAAACATGATATTTTATAACCTACAGAATTGTGATCTTCTAAGATTTGTTATGTTGTTATAATATCCATACAGGCATTTTGGCAGCATGAAGTCAAGTGTTAGATTCAGGCAGAAAAATGATTTTTCCAAAAATGAATACTTACATAATTGTTTTCACGATTATAAATTATAGCTAACTGAATATACATATAATATACCTGTATATGCTTATTAAAACATTCTTACAGTCTGTAAAATAATTAAAACTAATTTGAAATGCTAATGTTAAAAGGCCATATAAAGGTTACTCTCTGATTCTGAGTTTAGAACGTTATGTCTTACTGCAATTTTATTCAATCCTAGTTTCATAAATGCACAACTTTTTGCCTTGTGCTAATATTGCACATAAAATTGAACCTATGCAGTACATACTCTGCATCAATGGAGAAAATACACAGCTAATATCTGGTAGGTAACATTTATCAGAAATGTACACTACAGTATGTGCAACCATTCTTTGTTACATGAGTTGTTCTAAAGAAATTACTCAACTGGCTCAAAATTGACTTAGGACAAAACATAATGTGAGATCCTGTTTAAAGTAATAAGTTGTCTAAATAAAATTAAAAATGACTTTTATGAAACACATTTTCCTTCTGGTACTTTGTGTCACAAAGACCCAAACAGAACAGGCAGTTCTTTTACTCTGATAGTTCAGGCATAATGTTTTCTTCTTTGTTGATAAAGATATACTGTATAAAGAGCAGATAAGGTTCAATTTGATTCATGGTAAACTATTATTAATTCATGTTTTCTAATGAAATTTAGTAAAAAATGATTTATCAGTTTGTTTTTCAGATGTTATCGTTGAAAACTAATTTTCTTCTGGTATCTCAATGGTGTTATTGAACAGAAGTTCAGGAGGAGGTCAAATTCTAATCTCACACTTTTGCTTCTTTTCAAGCGCTCTGCGTTGCTCTTCATTGTGGATGGACGTGTTTTGCATTCAGCGTTGCTGGGACAATACCTTCATCACATTCATCCAGGACCAAAGCTGCTTTCTCGCCTCTTCAACCCTCCATTGAAAACAAGCAGCTCTATGCCCCACCGCACCGTCTGCATTTCTCTTTCAGGTCTCCTAATGTCAGCAAGCCTTCCAGACACTCTGAGCAACTGCAGCAGTTTTGTCCCACTTCTCCGTCCCTCTCTCTTTTCCTAATTTCACCCGCACTGTTCTCCTTTCTTCCCCCCTTCTCTCTTTGTTTCTGGTCTGGTTGCTGTATCATATACGTATGGTGTAACCATGGGAAAACAAAATGCTGCAGAACTTTTGGCAAGGTGAACTTTAATAAGGATCTGCAGAAATTAAAGAACAGAGATGGGATTTGTACAGAGTTAGTCTTCTTGACAAGCTGACATTGTGAAAAGCTCTTTGGGTCTCCAGGGACACCTGGACGGCCAAGTACATTCTGTGCAGATTAAAACGAAAGGCCTCCAGGGTAAGAAGAAAGTTAATGTTCTTGGGGAGAGAAGAGCTGATATGTAGTGCAGAAATGTATTTTTGAAACCAGAAATTTTCCGACTTCCACCCTCTGCCATGAGGAGGGGATGTAACATGTGCAAACTATGCACACTCAGCCTGCCATGGGAAATTAACACATAAAACCTGAACTAGAGGATCACAGCCCTTCTAACATCAGCTGTAAAGACTGGCTTAACAGTTTTATTATTTTTATTTTTTATTTTTGTCATCCACCCATTTTATGACTGCTTCATACAATTCAGGGTCATGGGAGAGCCAGAGACAGGCCCGAAAAATGGGCACAAGATGCCAGTCCATCTCAGGGCAGAAAGAGGCAAACATACACTCACATCAGGGACAATTTTTCCAGAAGCTTATTAATCTACCACAGTCTTTGGACTGTGGGAGAAAAGCCACACAAATGGGGAGAACATATAAATGCAGATAACACTCCAGGTGCAGAATGGATGCACCACCGTGCTGCCCTATTAGTAGTGGATATGGTAGTATTTCATAATAGCACATTTTTATCGATTTGGACAGAGAAGCCAGTATGCCAGGGCAAATCCACTGTGAGAGTCTACAAAGACTCTATTCAGATTCTGAATAAGAAGTAAGTAGATGTAAATTCTGCTAATTAAACAATAGTTTACCACTCCCAGAGAGTCATCCAAACCAGCTAATCTCCTTGCATTAACTGTTGTCTAGGTTGGTCAGCTAGTTTACAAGAATGTAAAGTTTTATGGAGAGATATTTTATATAGATACCTCTGACATGTGATCTTTTTTTCCCATTTCTGTTGCACATAAAGATACTGCCTTATACAATTTTCTTCACATACTGTAATTGCAGTGTTTCTCTTTCACCAAGAAAAAGCCTTCATTGGATTGCTTTTCTGCAACTCAAACTATATTTCAATAAAAACATTACATTTATTGGTTCCAACATAAAATGCCTTTTCCCTTAATTGAACATCAATGTTTTTTTATTTATTGACTTTCAATAATTATTCTATATATACCCTGGTCAGTTATGGTAAATTCTGAATTTACAGTACATTTTTATATTGTTCAAATCATTTCCTTTTGACCTCTCAGACTCATCCTACTGCCTCCTCTAAATAATATATAAATAAATGAGGCATCCAACCAACATTAAAGCTAAACATAGGATGATTTTGTCCCTGCAGGAGGTAAAACAAGTTTTGGAAGAAGGACTGAAAGCTAATACTCTGAAGCATCAGATGTTCATCAGCATTTACACAAAGACCCTGGTGTGTGTTGACTGAGCATATAAAACATACCAAGCTGATGAACTACATCTGGAAAAAAGAACATGAAGTGATTCCAAGAACTTTAAAAAAACATACCTTTTTCCTGCTAAAATGCTTTAATGGAAATCTTTGCACAATGCCGTTGTGTATATGTGTAGACTAATATTTCACCATGTTTATATTTCAGAAAAATAAGCTACACCTAGACTTTAAACAGAACTTTCTAAATAAAGAAAGAGGCCTTCTGTCAGAAAAAAAGGGAACATGAAGACCGGAAATGCTTAAAAAAACTAGCTTTTTAAAATAATTATTTATATTTCACCTGCCCGATAAATACATTTTTTAAGTTTGGGATTTTATCTGTGCTATATATTGTTTTATAGACACCATTAAATACCTTTGGTGTTCAATTTCATGTAAGAAATGGAACGTTATAATAGAGTACTGCTGTAGAAGATCAAAAGAACTGTGACAATATAAATACCATAGCTTGAAAGTATTGTTTTCACATCCTATCATGATTATTATTTATCTTGCACAATTAAATTGAATACTAAACCAGGAGCAAAGATAATCTTCTTTGGGAATGACTAAGTTTGTGATCTTTCATAACCTGTTTGAAAGACATGCAGTTGTATTAACTAGAAACTTACAGTAACTGCTACTGTACATCAGTGGAGATCAATACTTAAAAACTAAACACTGCTTCACTCATGTGACAGCAATAATAATAACAATAACAATAATAATCATCATCATCTAGCACTCCACTCAAAGTGCTTTACAGGACTCCCCTCCACCACCACCAGTGTATACTATAGTACCCACCTTGATGATGCATGATGTGACAGCAGCCAGAGTGTGCCAGAAAGCTGAAAGCTGAAGAGTGGTGAAGCTAATTCATTAAAGGGGTTTTATATTTTTTATGTCTTCAATTTCAGAATAAAATTGGCATTAAACAAGTCCTTCCAATTCTGTTAGTTGAACCTAACTTAAAAATAGTTCTTGTGTCATTTTGTATTCATTATACAAATTTAGTAATTCTTCATCAGATCTGTCAATTACGATCTGAGTCTGGAAAGTTTATGTTCTTTCATCTTGTCACCATAACTCTTAGCTTTAGGTTATTGAGTGGGTCTGTCTGTTCCTATATGGATTTCTCTAAGGCTCTTACAACCATGTTACAGTGTAGAGACCAGAACTGAATGCAACATTCCTAATACTGTATATTCTAGTTTCTAGACCAACTACAACTCATATGGTGTATTTTTTATGTATTATTTATTTCAATAAATTTTCTGTTATAATCCATTTAGTCAGCCCTTTGATTCTCATTTACATGAACAGATGAAAATACAGTTTTTGAAAATGATTTACTTACATTGTTCAACATAATGTATACTTTATTTTTCATTGTCACATTAAAAAAATCACATGGGCCTAGCTATGAGTTCACATCCACTTAAGGATACAAATTTTGCACTTTTTAAAAAAACCCAAACAGTAAAATTCTTTTACAGCGTGAAGGCCAAAATACTCCTCTGTGTAACAGATATGCTTTCCGAGCTTGTCTGTATCCAGGGAGACGTGTGTTACCCAGTGAGGCCTTTGCAGTGATCGCAGGCCTGAGAGCTACTTACTGGAAACAGTTCCCTATGGAGTTCTCAACTTTCTGCTGAATAAAAGCTGCTTTTATTCCTGGTAATTAGAAAAACTAACCCAGAACTCTATGCACGCACGCAAGCCTTTAACTACAAACACAGCACCAAAAAAAATCACAGGGCTCACCTTCTGACTCTGAAGTGAGACATTTTTTCTCAGCCAGTTTTAAAAGACACCATAACCTGATATTTTAATTACTGTGTCACTGGTCAGTTATGTTTGGATAGGTTTTAACCAGTTCAGTTTTCAATAAAAGCATTTTCAATGGCCCACCACTACTGCAAACCCACCGTAAAAATGTCCTGCAACATAAAAAGGTACTTTAATGAACAGCACATTATATTTAAGTGCAACCAACTACAAACACTTTCATTCATAAAAATGCTTTTGGTTTACTGCCTTTTAAATCTGAGAAGTGTTAAAAACACAACTTAGCTCCATGTATAAATAAAACAATATGTGAAGTAAAAAAAATGTCTTGTTTTTAAATCTATGTGTGCAATTATTTTTATTTTATTTTTTTACTGTTAGCATGACATTTAAAAATATTTGGTAAAATATTATCAAGAATATTTTATTTAAGACAGACTATGACTGGCATGGTGGTGTTGCAGTTAGCATTGGTGTTTCTTGCGTTTTAAACTCAATTCTAGCTTGTGGTATTTTCTGTACTGTGATCTTTTCACAAATATGAGAGGTACAAGGACTTTTTTTACAATTTTTGTTAAGTCTGAATCAGAAGGGTGAAATGTTTTATTGAGTTGAAAATATGCTCAATTTGATATTAAATATTTGTGAATCATTCGCTATGGTATGTGAGAGGAGTGGCAAAGCTCTGCACTCTGTTGGATGGGATGCTGCTGTTATACCCTTCAGCAAGGTGCTTCACTTAAATTCCTCCAGTAAATACTCAAATGTGTAAATGAGCCGTCAGGTTGTCA
Organism: Atractosteus spatula; assembly: GCF_055471065.1. Lineage (NCBI taxonomy): Eukaryota > Metazoa > Chordata > Actinopteri > Semionotiformes > Lepisosteidae > Atractosteus > Atractosteus spatula. The sequence continues at coordinate 33,088,974 of NC_142708.1, forward strand.
TTGGATAATTCTTCCTTCAAGAACTAATCTGGTTAAATAAAGGCTTTTTAAAAAAAGAGTATATCAGAATGGATTCTGAAACTGAGAAGTATAAAATTTACACATTTTGGAAGGGATTTTAAACAAACAGCTATTCTGTAGTGCTAAGAGATGTTCAGAAATGAGATACAGTATACACAGTATATATTTCTACACATTCATCATGTACACACTTACTGTACATGGGCATTTAGACCTTTTAAAAAAAGATGATTTATTAACACCAAGGTCCTACCTGTCTCTGTATATACTGTAGCTTAGAGGTCACAGTGTTTGAAGATCTCTATCGTCCTTTAATATACTGTATAAACCTAAATCTCAGTCAGTTACCTGACTGTTACTTCAAGATAATAAATATGTCAAAAACATATATTTTAGGTGTTTTTTATTGTTTAAGAACGAAGTTGTTTACAATATTCTATCACAAGGCATTTACAGTACATCTACTACAGTCTACTACATCTACTACATGTACTGTACATTTTAATACACTTATTAATGGAACTGATAAATCTTCTCATGAATGAATGAGACGAAGATGACAAGGCAGTCCACCACTCCTCATAAAGAATATATAAACCATGCATCAAAGTATCCTTAACATTATAATGGTATAATGCAAATTAAGTAAAATCCATATTTACTACTTGTCATTTAGTCTTATGGTGGGATCTTATTGTTTTAAAATCTGGAACTTTGTCCACTAGAAAGTCAAAAGCAAGGAGGAACCACACATAAGAGGATATCCTTCTGTTCCAGGCTCTATTTACTGTACTGAAAGCCTGTTTGAATTAAAAACTATGGTATTTATCACAACATAACACAAGCATCCCATCACAGTTATTGTTTAAGCCTAATTTAGCCATATTCGTAGGTCAGATGACTATTCCATTTTCTGACAAGTCAAGACAAAACTCCCACTGTTCTGGTTCTTTCCTTTGTATTGGCAAACGTTTTGTTTTTCCACACAAATATTACCAAGGCCTGCTACTTAAAAATGCAAGCAATCGTTCCATCAAAATATTCTGCTTCACTTTTTATCACACATTATTAGATTTATATGTAAATCCTGGATTCAGCATTTACTGTATAGTATGTAACCTGAGAGGTAACCTAAAAACCTGAGAGACTGCATACCTTATATTATAATAGTAGTTCTGACGACTGAGAAGACTATGGTTCATTGGAGCTCCAAGTTCTTTTTTTAATTCAGAGTAAAGCAAACCCAGGCATCTTCTCCATTATGAATCCAAATCCTCTTATTCAACTATTCATCCTTTTTCCAATCACTTCTTCTAATTCAGGGTTGAGGGGGAGCAGGAGCCTATCCAAGCAAGCAACGGGCACAAGGCAGAGTACACCCTGAACTGGATGCCAGTCCATCGCAGGGCAGACAGAAACAAACATAGACGTGGACACACATACACCTAGAGCCAATTTTCCCAGAAGCCATTTAACCTACCAGTGCTGTATGTTTTGGACTGTCGGAGGAAACTAGAGCACCTGGAGGAAACCCACACAAACACATACAGACTCCCCACAGATAGAGCCTAGATCCAGACCCCGGTGCTGTGAGCCAGTAAAGCTAATTAGCAAGCTTAAACTAGGGCAATAGCTAATTAAATTGTGCTTTTATTTATTTCTCAGGAGGAATTATGTCAATAATCTCAAACATCAGTGATGCACGTTCACCGACGAATTCCTGTTGTATCCAATCAACTTTTAACAGCACGTTTAACAAAGTTAAACTGACTTACAGATTCCTATTTAAAAAATTATACATCTGCAGGGAGGTCACACCAAAATTAATAAATTCAAAGAAAAAACTATTTCTTTTCAATTGTATAGGATTGGATGATTGGGGATCCAGTTTATAACCATGTTTATTGCTTGACATGTTCACTTTTTGTAAACTTAAGTTATTAGCTAACATTATATGCTTATATTGATTTTAAAATAATAATAATAATAATTGCTTACACTTATATAATGCTTTTCTGGACATTACAGTCAAAGCGCTTTAGAGGTAATAGGGATTCCCCTCCACCACCACCAATGTGCAGCCCCACCTGGATGATGCGACAGCAGCCATAATGCGCCAGAACGCTCACCACACATCAGCTATCAGTGGGGAGGAGAGCAGAGTAATGATGGGGGATTATTAGGAGGCCATGATTGGTAAGGGCCAATGGGAAATTTGGCCAGGATACCGGGGTTACACCCCTACTCTTTTCTAGAAACGCCCTGGGATTTTTAATGACCACAGAGAGACAGGACCTCAGACAAAAAACTTAGCCTTAGTAAATGTCATCCCTTTTTGACAACAACAACCCTAGCAATAACTTTTACTGCATATAATACATTAGACATCATCTCAAGGTACAATAATATAATCAAACAATGAAAACCTATGTCCGCAAATTCAAACAGCTGGAATACGAAAGTGAATTTTAAAATGGAATTTATAACTTGTATGGGCTTCCAGAGTCTAGAACAGGGCAAATGCATGCATTTGCTTTTCTGTATCAGATTGAATGTGGTGTGTAGGAATACATACAGTGCCGTAAAGATTGGTGAATTTAAAAAGATTATTAAATGTGTGAATATTATAATGCGTAAATAGGATAGATGAATAACTAACACATTGGTAGCAAATTTACATAACAGATTATACAGTGCGATTATTTTGGGGGGCTCTGAGATATACCAAAAAGCGATGTGGTCACACATTAGAAAACAAATATGCAGATTAAACCCTTTGAATATTGAAATGTTTAACCATCCATATATAAATACTGTAACCATGGTCCATAATTTATCAAATAAACTTCAGCTCACATTTATGTGCCAGAAGATTATTTTCTGGTGCTGTAGGCATTGTAAGATTTAAGAAGGTTATTAAATAAAATTTAATAAGAGAATATTTATTACTAAAAATAAATAAGACTCGAGACTCAGTCCATAGTACTGTACCTACTACTGCAGCTGCATCATCACACATGGGCACTCTGGGACACAGTCACCTGGAAAGTCTATTAATATTACAGCATTATGTGTAATCTGTTATTAAAGCTGATGATTCTTGCTGTTTATGTCCCTGTGCATTGCTGCTTGTCTAATCTTTCACACTGCATCAGAACACATGAGTACAAGTGAGTGTCTCTTTTTGTGATACAAGAAGAAGGCATCTTTCTGGGTTAGGATGTTTCACGGAAAAGACTGATTTCTGAGCTTGGCAGCGTGCCGTGGAGATGATTTGGAGAACACAACTATGATTGTTCAATTGTTATAGTACAATTTAACACATTATGAGCTGCGGTTTGGGATAGTTTCATTTTTGTTTCACACCACAATCCCCTTGAACATGAAAAACTGCTGGAAGCTAACAAAAAGTGATGATCCCCACGACAAATTCAGTACACCCAGCAATAACATTGAATAAGCAACCTTTTTCTGTGATATTAAAAGTGATTTTATTAGATTAATTCTGCTAATTAATAATATGTTTTCCATTTCACTTCTCTATTTTTTTTGCAAGTGCAAAAGATCAAAGAGGAAGTTGAGGGTGGGGCCACAAGATATGCTTTTTCCATTATGCAGAGACCTGGAGAAAATGGGATAGTGGAGTCTAAGATAACAGATAATTGATAATTGACTTTCTGAAATTGATATACTAGAAAACAATTCTGAAAAGCATTCTTATGTGTCTGATACCTTGTCTGTGGAACATTGACAGATTCCCAAGTTATTGGGGCCCCATTTCAATGTGTTCTGTGGATTTCTATGACTTAAATTCAAATGATCCCTATTCAATTTATCCTTAGGTAAAAAAGATTTCTTTTTTGTGAGTGAGAAATGATTTATATATTTAAGACATTTTCATCTCACAACTTTCTATAATACCTGTTGTGAACTGAAGAAGTTTTAAAATATGCTTTTAAAATTTTAATTCAATAAATCTTACCGTGTATACCTGTTGAATTAATCATTGTTATTTATGTTTCCTAGGAGAACATTTTAATTTATGGTTCTGAGCCAAATACCTACAGTGGAAAGAAGAAAATTTATGGGTCTGTGTGGTCAGTTTAAGTGATATAGAGCTTTGAATTTTGTGCTGTTAAAATGTTTTGCTAAAAAGTATAGTTTAGAAAATGTGTTGCCAAGTGCAGCTTGAGGAAATGTTAATACAATTCTTTATAAAATTTATGTTTCTGTAACAAGAGGAAATGGCAGTAAAATGGATACCAGACAAAATTAAATTAATATTTGTATTAATAAACCATTTAACAATATAAACTGACAGTAACAAAGCATTCTTGACTTAGTGTATAACCATGCTCAGTATAAACCTCAAGCAAATTAAACATTCAAATAAAACTAATAACTATTTCTATCTGAAGTATCACATCTGACATTTTATTTTATCTTCAAGACCCTTAAGTAATATCAAATAAATTGAAATTTAAATTGACCTTACTGAATTTGTTGTTAGAAACTTCAATAAATGCAGAGGTGTTTTGTGCAGTACAGACAGAATGGCAGGGAGAAATCATCAGACATTAGGAATGGAGACAGTACAGATACAGGGTTTCAAATGAGTAAGATTTTGCATTATTCATACTCTAACAAATACTGAACATCCCTTTATATCATTATGTAATGTAAAGAAAGCTACTCTGAAACACGTTTTTTCAATTCATAGTTTCCAATAATGCAAGCTTTCAAGCTGGTCAAAAAGTTGATTCAGCCTTTCATTACAAATCTTAAACCTCATTCCCAAACTGATTTTGTATTTGTTTGACTTGGAAGGCACAACCACCACTGAAATATGTCATTGCAGATAAAATCTATGCAGTGCAACACTAACAAGTGGGATGTCCATTGTAAGTGTATATTACATACAGAAATGGAATCCAGTAGTAAAAATACTCTTGTGGTAAGATACAGTATTATGTAGAACAAATATAAAATACGATAGCCAGACTGTACACGACTCCATTGAGGAAGGAGTACAGGATTAGCTCCTTTAGAGGTTTATGAAAGCAGTCCTATTCAATACTTTACATCTATCTGTAGTATGAACTATTTAAACACAGAGTCATGTACTCATGTACTTTTGTCAGGAGAAGAAATTTGCTGCTGCTGGTGTAATCAGGGAAGCACTGGTGCTGGGGGAAGCACAACAAGCTATTTCATGCTATGCATATGCTACTGTATGCAGCATAATATAATCATTTTACACGCCACCATATAACAATACTACATGCTGCATTGCAGTACAACCTTTCATTCTCACCATGGAAGCTGGGCAAAGAATAGCTGAAGGTCAGAATTGACAAGGTAAAGTACCAAAGGACTCTTTCAGTCCTTTGCAGACTGTGCAGACAAAACAATTCATCCACTTTCTAGCTGCTTTATAAAATAGAGGGTCACAGGGTGCCAGAACCTATCCCAGCAAGCAATGGGCACAAGGCAGGATATATCCTGGTTGGGATGCCAGTCCAATGCAGGGCACACACAGACACAAACACACACACTCACACCAGGTCCAGTTTTCCCAGAAGCCAACTAACCTACCAGCATGTCTTTGCACTATAGGAGGAAAATGGAGAACCTGGAGCCAACCTACAGTATAAAAACACAGGAGAACATACAAACTCCATGAAGATACAGTAGCACCTCAGGAACTGAACCCAGGGCACTAGTGCTGCAAATCAGCAATGTTAACCACTGCACCACCATGATCCATCAAGAATTTCATATTGCTTTTGTGGCCAAAGAAAAATGATATTGGACAACTCTGGCTATACTTACTTCTGAAAAGGAAAATCAGAAGAAAAACATTTGATTCATGAAGTTGGATTTACCATCCAGAAAAAAAATAATCAACCACTTGTGACTTCCCTGCTGGATTCAGTACAACATTCACATCTGAATACTGTAAGCTTAAGCATAGCAAGACATTATTGTACTGTATCATAATCAGAAGTGAGTGACTAATTCAGATTTTATAAAGTCAGAGATTCTCCTGGGTGGAAATTATATTTCAAAAAAGCAACCAGCTATCAAATAAAGAACATCTCTTCACTCTTTTTTTATTTTTTGCATACACAGCAAGGGTAAGTACAATCTATCAAGTTTATGAGCACTGTGAGCTAGTTGCCATGGAGACGGTAGTATTTTCTGGATGCTCTTTATGACAGTGGATGATGTGAGTGGATCCACACTTCAGACTCTAAATCAAGCTGAATTTATATAATATATATTTTATCACCATCTGCATTTCCGTCAACCAACTGCAATATTTTAATACTAAAAATGTGTTAATCAGTAGCTGGAACAACAATGGTACAAAATGTATATTCGGCACCTAGAAGAAACAGAGGTAAAAATAATAACTGGATACTGTTTGAATTAATATAATGCAGCTTAATACAGTATGGTACAGTATATGTTCATAATTGATGTGTATATAGACACAGGTACAGTATGTATTACTACAGGATTGGAATGAAAATATTTGAAGGAATGAATATCCGAGAGTTGTGGGGCTTCTATTGTTTGTTTCTCACAACATTATTTTAGTGGCCAGAAGGTGCAATAATTGTGCTAAGACGACACTTCTTCACAGTTGTGCAACTTTCTGTAATATCACAATATTGAATTTTAATCATTTAATGTCCTTTCTTACTTTATGTCCCAAATAAGTCCCAACTAATAATCCACTGACATAAATGCTTTTCAAAAATGAGGACCTGAAGTATTGACCTGAAATTTTATAAAAAATACAATACGTGAATCATCAGTTGTACTTAAACACAGAATACCAAACTGGTCAATATTACAGCCAATGTCTAAAGTGATTATTGTGATTAAGTTCAATATTCTTCTCTTTGAATCCAGGGGCTAATCTTCTGCTTGCAATGCCATTTTACTTCTTCACCAGCCACTGTGGCCATAGCTGAACTGACTAATCTCCTTTGTAGATCCTAAACTAAGAGCATTTCAGTAACATAAAATAAACTGATGGTAAAGTATATAGTGATAACATAAATGTGAATTTCTTTAAAGCTTCTGTTTTTCAAATTCAGTCCTCTAACAAGTTCTGTAACTGTTTTCCACACATTGCAACCAGAGATACTTTTATGAACAGACTAGCCATTAACAATTTTTATTTCTGTGTCAATTTTGTCTACAGCTGGGCTCCAGATCTAAGTCTGACTCCACTACTTCATCCAGTAAATGAGGAGTGAAGCAAAAAGGAGTATCATGTAAATCCAGAAGTCGTCTGCTGTACTGCATTTATCAGTGGTTAAAAGGGTAGATTAATTGAATGTCACAGTTTTAGGTTATGACAATGATTCTTTTACTTTTAATATTCTTTATTGCACCATTATTTCAGCTTATTTGACCAGTTTCATATTCTTCCACCTGGACCAGAATTCACAATAACCAATTACTCAACACAATAATAGATGACACTGTTCTTTTGGAAGTAACATCTTTTAACTGAGATATTAAACCAAAACCATGACTACAAGACCTGGTCATTAAAGATCCCATGGTACTCATTGTAAGAGTTGGTGTGTTAACCCAGGTGTTCTAACTGAATTCTACATACAGTACAATAGGCCTGCACACTCTACTATTCCTAAACTTCTCCATTAATTGAATTGCTGGAGTGATTCTCCACTTCTCTACCTGATTTGCTGTTTAGTACGGCTGCTTGCACGATGGTTACTATGTTCCACTCGTGAGACATTTGTGAGAAGCTACAAGCCACCTGGAAGAAAAGTTTTGGATACAAGTTTTTTGGACATATACAGTAGCTGTAGACAAAGATTTATACTTTATTTTGATAGCCAGGCCACATCTCCTTAAAAACATAATGGACTTAAAATCTATAGGATTTAAGTTACCAGTAATTCTGTGAAAGAGGCTTATGTAATATTCTTCTATAACTTTCTCAAAAACAGAGTATACTAGTGTCAAGGAACAGGTAACAGGTTTATTCCATGCTGAAAAGAAAAGAAAGGAAACACAACGTTTCGGCTGTGGAGCCTTCTTCAGGTGTGAGGACACTATACTGGTGTCATATGTTTTGGTTCATTTCCTAGATCACAGTTTATATTCTTAGGTTATCAGCTCACTATTGAATTAGTTCTTTATGGAATTCAGGCTAAAAAGTTAATTTTGAATGTTGGACTTTGCGGTTCAGGGAAGATAAGGAGTGAATAGTATTAAAAATAATAAGAGGATGAGTCAGAGAAAAATTCTACTGCATTTTTTCACAATCTAAATTAATAAGAAGACCAAGAACTAAAACAACCCTCTCATATTAAATCAAAAGGACTAGTTTTTATTTGTATATAAATAGTAATCATTATTTTTTTTACAAAGCTTGTTGGTTATCAGCAAATGATTGCCACGATCATCTTCCCTTCTCTAGGGGGCACTCCTACCCTTTTTCCCATTAATTTAAGTTCCTACACCTGTGTCTTGTTACCTTTTTTATTATTTAAGATGGGCGTCTCCGCTTTTCGTGGCTCAGTATTGGAAGACGAACATCTGATGGTCCACCTATCCACAGGGCTCAGGAGAAGCCTGAGGACAAGGCCTTATCCCTAGGCGTCCTGACCATCTGAGACCAGGGCTTGGAGCGCCTTGCTCCGTTATAGTTTTATTTTCTATGTTCCTGGATCCCTTTTCCCTGTTTTCGTCTGGATGGATCTCCCAGTACCAGGACCTTGGACTGCGCCCTGATTCCCCTTTTGGACTTCCCTTTGGACTAGATGACTACACCCCCCCAGCACCGGATCACTGCTGTCACCATTCCCCTGTCTGTCATCCCATCCTGATTCTAGCCATGTGTTCCCTTTTGTCCTTCTCTAGCCGCATAGGGTCTTCATTACGCATTTCACGGGAGTCAGGACCGGCTCCCATGACAATGATGTGCTTTGATTGGTTCCCAAAATCCCAACTACCCCCAAAGATCTTTTAATAACATCACCACTAGTTAAGCTCGTATGAGAATTTACTGTAGATGCTAACTCTTCACAACTAATGTTATTATTAACTGTTACCCAGTGAGTCTACTTACAATTAGCAGAGGCACTTTGGTGGCCACTGCTACAGGCCTTTCAAAGTTGGGCCTGGCACATTCCTCCTGGAAACTTGTAAACTTATTGGAAACTGTCCCATCATTACAAACCAACTAGATTAATTTAACTTTTCATAGATACCCTTAGGCTTCAACTCCCCCGCAACTCAGAATTGGATGAAGAAGTTAGAAAATGGATGGGCTGATGGATGGATACCCTTGAAATACAATTTCTCTTATGCACTTTTTCCAGCCGGTCTTTGACAGAATGTTTCAGGATTCAGTTATTGGTACCTACTCTCAATGTGTGGTGATTAGCTAATTAATCAGATTATGTATGATGTGTTTAGAATTTACATGAGAAAATTCTCACTTGTGGGTTAAACATACTGTCTGTTACTGTACATAAAGGATACATAGAGTGGTGATTGCAATTGGATTGTTTTAGAAGCTGGATGAGTTTATTTGTGTTGAGTGGATCATGAATAAAGAGTTTCCAGTTGCTGTTCTTGAATCATTGTGAGGTTTTAATGCGCTCAGACCCCTTATGTTGGAGCCCGTTACATATTGGTGTTCGTTCATGATTGTACTGTGGTGTAAAATCCATACTACTGAACTGTTAAAAAAAACTGCATGATAGACTGAAACAGATACTGGAATCAGCCGATGTGATCAAGATGACTAGTAGACCTGAAATCAATCCAAGACCTAGAGGTGCTTTGGAGAAGAAAAGGGAACAGGATCCATCCATCCAGCACCAGCAGGGACTGGCAGTGAGCAACACCATTGATTAGACCTCAGCCCCTGACCCTTCCGAATGCCACCCTTATGGTGTGGGGACCACATGTGCCACTCGGAGGAATGTACTGAGAAGGACCATTATTGGTGCAGCAGCTATAAAGACTCTGAACTTTGTTACTGCCCCAGTCCTATGGACCCCAACATGCATACCTTTCATGCAAGCATCTGTGTCGCACTGCCCTCTCACTGATCTCCTTGCAGAATCTTACCAAGGGAGAGGTCGCAGGGGCAATGACCTGGGGGACAGTTGTTTGAAATCTCTCCCTCTGGCCTGTGCCACAGATGGTGGCGGGCAATTGCTTTTCCTGTTGGCTTGAACTGAGAGCCGGTCAATCTAGGTCGCTAATGTTGTCTTTAAAAAGAGGCACAAGCATATATACTGTAGCAACACAGCAGCAACAAGACTGGGGAGAGATTTACAACCCATCTTTACCTTTGGATGAATTTAAACTTATCTGGTATTGGGCATTAAAGGAACTTGTAAGTAGCTGCAATTTCTACAGTATATCTGTAAATATTTAAAAGTCTCCTTTAAAAATTCAGCAGGCAGGGTATTATTGGAAGCTACAGGCTATCTCCTCATTAACATCTGCTTAGAGGGCAGGGCAGGCTCACTTGTGGACGTTATTTTATGAAAGCTGACTTGCTTACCCCTATAAAGATTTAAATGCACTTCTGTGTGTATTTTGTTAGGGATGGCGGACCACTGGCACAAGTGGTAAGGGATCAGAAGATTGTAACTCCTACCTGACTCTTTTGGTTGAGAAGATTAGATTAGATTCTGCTACAGATAATTAATGTCTCTTTCCATCAAGACTGACATTCTTGCATCATTCTCCTTTGCTTTTTAAACTCAGAGTTCAACTCGTTACACTATTGTTAGATTTTATTGTCTATAGAACCAGGGTATACAAGTGGAAACTATCAGGGTGTGCATTTACATATTTTACTTTATATAGTTTTACCTTATTAAAAAATGTACCTTTTCACAAAGCTTTGGCAGTAAAAACAAGATAATGAATCATGTTGTTGAAGCAGATACCCTGTGTTCTTTCAAAAATGGCTGGATAAGATCCTTGGACCAGTTAGCTTCTAACAACAAATACAGAATGAGATCTTGCTTAATGTTCCCTAACCAGTGGGGGCGGGTATCTATTTTAGGTTGCACAAATTGTTTGTACTGAAGGAATAACTGATATCTGATGCAATATTATATAACCTCTTCTTTCTGTATGTTTTGCTATGTACACACTTCCTATACAGTATATAACTAAAATTTACTGTGCTAATGGAAGGTGATAGACAATTTTGTTAGTGTTCATTCTTATATGGGAGTGGTAATTTTAGTGCCAAAATATATATTTTTTTAATTGACTGCCTCTCACAGAAACAATTTATTGTAATTTAGAAGACATGATCATACTGTACAACAATTCCATTCCTTAATTGCAGTTTCATGTGCTAAAGTTCCTGTGCAAGTAAAGATACAGTACTTGGCCAAGAAATTTAAACAATAATTAATACCCCAAAATGGCAATGTGAATAAAGAAGGCAATTCATTACTCCCTCCTTATATAATATATATTTGTTTTAGCTTTTATCCCCTTAAAGCCTAGTTGTAAGCCTACTGAGCATTTTTGGTTTTCTTTTCCAAAAGAAATGTAGAAACTGCAAAGCAACAACCGTAGCTCTTTATTTTAAATATATAATTTCATAGTAATCCATTTCAGATTGCTGGCTGTTTGCCATCATTTCATTTGGAACAAAACTGGGTGATCTGCCAACATCTGTTCTATGTCAGTGTCGGAATTCCTTGCCATTTCTTGTCAGCTGGACACAGTTGTCAGCTTGGGGATATAAAGCAGATTCTCTGTGATTAATTAAAGGTGCTTTGCTAATAATGAGCTCTTTTTCCCAAAATGTCCTGAAGCTAGTTGCTCCCACAATTCTTTTTTAAAGGCCTTACCACAGAATTTCTCATTTTAAGTAAATGCACTAAAACAGAAAAGGTCTAGGTAGCCACACCCTATTTTCATCAATAAGTTTAAGAACTTCAGTTGCAAACCTAAAATAATCTCCTTATTTCTGAAGTTTTGGATGGTAAGTTTGTTGTGATCTACTTCTTTGACACACTTTGAGAATTATATTTTGTCCTGTGCTTTATATGGACATTAAACATTGTTTTACAGACCATCCTAGTCTATTGGCAGACAGATCCAGGCAGGACAGCATTACTCCATTGTAATGCTGGGAATGCTTGTGATCTCATTTTGTTTTCAAAAAGCACAGTTGCTATACATCCACAGTTAGATATTAATAAAGACAAAGTGACAGATTGTACTGTATAACTATAAAGACCTCCCCTCCACCATGTCTGAACACATTGAGTATCCCTATTCCCAACTGTGTCCTCTCTGCTCATCTTCTGCTGGCTGCCTTTTAATGTTGTGACCTTGTTCTCTTGCCTCAATTCTATCACGGTAATTTCAGGACTTCAATATCGCAGACTAATTTTCCTGTCCATCCCCAGAACACTTTTGTCAAAGCACACCCGCTGTTCCTACGATTGGTCTCCTTACTGTACTGTTTTTTTAAGAACACTAATCTGTTCTCTCACAAAAATACATTGTAGTCAAAATATATAATGCGGTATATTTTATTAAAGGAATGTCATAGCTGCTTCAAATAATAATTTTCTCATTAATGAATAATTAATGTTTTAAAAAGCATAGACATTTGTACATTTTACACATTTCATTTCCATCTTGTATTGTTATTACCAGTATCATTATTACTTTAATTATATTAATTCATTACATATTAGAACATCACTGCTACTGTACATACAGTAGTGGTGTAATCAAGAAAAAGTCAAATATCTTCTTGCTATCCTGTGTCAGCATGCAATATTCTTGACTAAAATATTCCTAAACATTCATTAATAACCTTTAATTTAAATATTTATTCTACTTACAGGGTAGAGAATGTTCCTATAAAAATATTCTACAAAATTCCCACTGACTCCAACATTCAGTATTCTGAATTCATTTCTGTATCTACAGAGTACTGTTGGGAAAGGTGTTATAGAAGTGATTGTAATTATTTTTAAGTATAGCTATGGTTCCTTCAATGCATAATAGCTTTTTTATTTCACAGCATACTTCCGCTTAAATGCGTTACTGCCGCCTGCATTCCTCTGTGAACAGGCTTTTCTGGTTCGAATAAATGTGGTCTGATTTATTTCAGTATAACCACAATGGAATGTTGAATTATTTTTTTGCATTAGGAGAATATATGCCATTTAAATGGTGTAGAGACTAGCCTTTTCTGGATTTTATTTTGTCAGATGTTTGTTGAAAGCATTTAGAATCAGTCTTCAGTCAAAAATAAAGGACATCTTCAGACAAAACATAAGTGAGAACATAAGTGAGATATTCAAGAGTGATACTTTTACCCTGGTTTATCCCCAGGTTTCAGTTTGCATGATAGTCCACGTTTTTATGGTCATCCTGAAACTAAAGCCAAAATGCCATAATTTTCAAGTCTCATTTTTTATTTTAACAAACTTTGAAATATTTTTTTTAGAATTAAACACTATTGTATTGAACTTATTGTGTAATCATGCAGACACATGGTATTAACTGCTACACTACAAACCTGGACTGAATCACTGATCACTAATCTGCTTACATCATCAGTTGAGTCATTTAATTCATACAATGCCCACCTTTCATTATAAGTAGTAATAGCAGCATTAATAAATACTTTAAGTTAAATTCTACATTTTTAGACCATATTCATAATTGTAGATATGCCATAAGACGAGTTCAATGGAACATTAAACACAACAGATTTATATTGTAATATGCACAGTAGGTTATTCTGACGCTGCTGGTTGCTATCATTATTGAGAATGAATTGACTGTGAGTCAGTGCTGAAGGTGAACCATGGATCTCAAATGACACATACTGTAGCTTTAACCTTTGTAAAGATTCGTAATGGTATGATCCCTTTTTACCTCTGCCATCCAGTAACTCATAGGCAGGAGTTGAAACATGAAGGTTGAGACTACAGTACAACATTGAAGGATGCTCATTGATTTGGTACAGTACCATCACAGCAAGACTAAACCATTTATACCTGTAGATATCACTGTGCTGTATTTAAGAAAGATGGTCAAACTTTAAGAGTCTGATGTAACATTCCCTTAAGCTCTATGAAACTTTATGAAACTTTATCCTGCTCCCCCATATCTTAAACAAGAACTATAAGCATGTTCTGTAGATACTCCCTTCTCCCCATCCCTTCAGTAGTTTTACCTTTGAATTGCTTGTTTTCTCCATCTTCAATGTCATTTTGTAACACCTGTCTCACCATCTCAAAATGAGTTCGGTACATTTTGGTCAGATTTCACGTTTTGGTGCTGTGCTAAATAGTAATATTTAGTCTATGTAAAAAGATTAAATTAAATTAATATCAATTAAATCACTAATGATTCCTTAATATCTACTACACCCTTCACTAGTAAAAGCACTACTAGAATCACAACCAAATATCTTTAGACTTGATTGTTAACTTGTACTTATGTTACAAAATCTGATGTCACTTTTAGTTGGCCTTGAATTAATTTTCTATCCATGTCAAATTCAAAAGTGAATTCAGTTCTTAACTATTTCAGGCAACAGTTACAATATTACATCTCATCAAAAGTTTAGCAGTTTCTGGGGCTCCCAAGTGTTTTATCTTCAGGTAGTGAATTCAAATAGTGCTGAAGCCAATTTGCTGACAAGTGGGAGCACCTACAGGAGTAGGGTTTGCATTATCAAGGCTCTTATTAATCCCAGTGACCTACTTACTATACTTACTATGACTCCTTGAGTGACTATAGTCTAGCAGCTATTCTGATCTTTTCCAAATCTTCTGTAAATCTGTACAAAATCTGTAGCATGTCCAGAGGTGAATGGCTTGATGAGTTGGTAGTGAAAAGAACCAGCCTCTCTGTCCTCATCTTACTTGCATGACTACAGGACGTGATGACAAACAACAGAGATGTTACCATGAAACGTCACGGTAAAGAATCGACTGGCAATTCCAAATCGGTGGGGTGTATTGAATAAAAAACAACTGGTAATTCAAAATTTTCATGTAGATAAAATTATACTGTTGCTATATTAATTGCTTCGTTTTTGTATTTTATTTTCAGGGAACTGTTTGAGAAGCACAACCACGTATTCATCTTGAAATGGGAAACAATGCTGCAGCCTTTCATATTTTTCATAGCCTTTCATATGGGCTTCCACCCATCCACTTTCCAACCTAGTTAATCCAATACAGGTTCGCAGGGGAGCTAGAGACTCTCCTGGCAAGCAGTCCATCGCAGGGTATACACAGACACAAACATGCACACACTCACATCAGGGCCAAGCTTCCTAGAACTTCTAGTAGAAGCCAATTAACTTACCAGTATGGTTTTGGATGGTGTGGAGCAAACCCCCACACACATGAGGAGAACATTTAAGCTCCACACAGACAGCACCAGAGGACCAGAACTAAACCCAGAGCCCTAGCATTGCTGCATTGCAGTGCTGGGGCTCTGGGTTTAGTTCTGGTCCTCTGGTGCTGTCTGTGTGGAGCTTAAATGTTCTCCCCATGTGTGTGGGGGTTTGCTCCACACCATCCAAAACCATACTGGTAACATAAGGGTTTAATGAAAAGGAAGGATTTAATGCTTTAAATACTAGTTATAGTCTGATATACTGAAATGTTCCACAATAATTAAAAATTATTTACAGTCAATTTGTTTAAGCTACATATTGAGCACAGTAACATAACATTTTTAACATTTACTTGCATTATGAATTCATCTTTTCACATACCCCAGCTTGCTCTCCATGAGACACAGACACACAGACAGAGAGAAGCTTGGGGTCAGAGCACAGGGTCAGCCATTGTACAGGACCCCTGGAGTAGCTGGGGTTAAGGGCCTTGCTCAGGGGCCCAATGGAGTAGGATTCCTCTGGTGGCTGTGGGATTTGAAGCGGCAACCTTCCAGCCACATGCACAGATCCTTAGCCACAGAGCCAACACCTTACTTAATATGAGAAAAATAACAATTTGACAAGGTTCTTTGTACTGGTTTCTTATGGATATATAAATATACAGTACACAGCTTGCCTTTCCTTTACATGTTTCCTGGAATAATGACAAAGATGTAATGGGTAAGTAATAAATCTAAGAGATTATGAGAGACATGATCAGAAGTTACTTGGTGAGGGTGTAGTATTCCCTTATCACAAAAGGGCCTTGCATGTTAACCACTGGTAACTATAGATAACCAATGGTTTATTCTGGGTGTACAAAGAAATATACTAGCATTATGGATAAGAAAAACATGGTTACTATGGTATCTAATACAACAACTGCATTACTTTATTATGCAATAAACTGATAGTAAACAGTTACTGTCCTAAAAAAAGAAAGCCATTAATTCTGCAACTGGAGTTCATAACAAAAGTTCAGGAGAAAGACAAACCAGTCTTCTCCAGTTCCAGTCACTTGGCTCTTTTGTATAAACACAGCCTTTTAGACCATTATTCCCCAGCATTCATCACACTAAAACCCTTCATCGAACACCAGCATGACAGCCAAAGTTACAACTCTTTGGTATATCATTGGGTGGTTCTGTCTTCCTTATCCATATGGCTAAGTGGACATCTCTCAAACCAAGCACAGTAACAGAGCAGCTGATCTGGAGTATATAAATGGGGTTGAGCCACCAAGGGAGGTGTAGAAGCACTCCAGAAACTATAAATACCTGCATATCCATGCAGTTATTAAAGGATAAGCTGCCATTGTTTGGAAGTTGGTTACCCTACTTAAAGACTAAAACCCTACTCAGGTTTTTGTGATAGACCCTAAAAGTCTTCTAGAAATAAAAAAGGAGATCGACTCTTAAGAAAAGGTTAGTGAGAGCAAAGGAAGGATTTACAACAGGTAGCAAACCTGTTGTCGTATCGACCTCCTAGTACTTAAGAAAATGGTAAAAGTGGAATCAGTCAAATGGGACTAACCGGATTGAGTTTTCATTCCAATGCTACTTTAAAAAGATTCAAGCAAGGTCTAATTCAGAGATGGATCAAATTTGGGTAAGGAAGGCTAATCGTAATCATTATTAAAAATATGCTATATATATCCAATGCAAACACCTTCTTTTGTACTTGTCTCACGGATCCTTCCATCTCCACCTTGTAGATGGAGTTAATTTTTTTCTTTGAACTAGATTCCTACAGCCAGGGGACTGCCTTAACCAAGCAGGTCAATTAAAAATTCTCCAATCTAAAATACTGGAACATTCACAAAGAACATGATTCTTAAATCTGGAATTCCCAATTAAAACATTCTTATCAGATTCCTGGGATTTGCTTGTATCTTCAGAACTGTATAACCCTCTCACTTACAGTATAAACTGGCAACCCACTGAAGCTAAGCAGGTGTGAGCCTGGTCAGTACCTGGATGGAGACCTCCTGGGAAAAACTAAGGTTGTTGCTGGAAGAGGTGTTAGTGGGGCCAGCAGGGGGCACTCACCCTGCGGTCCATGTGGGTCCTTATGCCCCAGTATAGTGACAGGAACACTATACTGTAAAAAGGCACCGTCCTTCGGATGAGAAATAAAACTGAGGTCCTGACTCTCTGAGGCCATTAAAAATCCCAGGGTGCTTCTCGAAAAAAATAGGGGAGTAACACCGGCATCCTGACCAAATTTTCCATTAGCCCTTAACAATCATGGCCTCCTAATAATACCCATCTATAAATTGGCTTCATCACGCCTTTATCCTCCCCACTAATAGCTGGTGTGTGGTGAGTGTTCTGGTGCACTGTGGCTGCCGTCCCATCATCCAGGTGAAGGCTCCACATTGGGTGGAATCCTAATCTGTTGGGCCCCTGAGCAAGGCCCTTAACCCCAGCTGCTCCAGGGGCGCTGTATAAATGGCTGTCCCTGCGCTCTGACCCCAAGCTTCTCTCTCCCTGTCTGTGTGTCTCATGGAGAGCAAACTGGGGTATGCGAAAAGACAACTTCCTAATGCAAGAAATTGTATATGGCTAAAAATGATATCTTCTTCTTCATTGGTGGTGGAGGGGAGTCCAAATTACCTGTAAAGCGCTTTGAGCGGAGTGTCCAGAAAAGCGCTATATAAGTGAAAGGAATTATTATTATTATAAATCTGTCATTATGAGATCTGTATCTGTAAATAATCTGTATTTATATATTGTTTTAGACATCAAACATAGGAAAAGCATCATGGCTCATAAACAAGAACATTTTCTGTGAATAGAACAAGGAAATAAAAGTTCAGCTGAATGCATAGCTAAAATAATTTATTCAGTGAACACATTTTTTACTAACAAATTATTTTTTTCCTTTTAGATTAACGTGATTCAGTAGGGTTATTAAATTCCTGTTTTGCGTATTTTCCTGTTACTGATTATGTTGAACCTCATTTCCCCAATTATAGTGCATATACAACATTATGGCATTTAGATCTAAAATTAATAATTAAATCATATGCATATTAAGCATATTTTTCTAATTGCTACTGGAATGGTGCAGTATAATGAAAAATGAGCAGGAAAGTTTGGCAATATTAGAAATAAAGTACAAGAACAAGTGCATATATTCAACAGTTTGATTCTGGACTACCAGTTTCAGATTCATACTGATAAATGTGGGCACATCTTTACTGAAAAACCTGTATACACCACTACACATTTCAGAAATGTATTTATCCAAGCCACAAAAGCTTAGCCATTTTTAATATTTTATTAGATTGTCTTTGGTTTCCAAGAAAAAGTCTTAATATATTTCTAAATGCATCTCAAGACAGCTGTAGTTTCACTGCAAAGTACTGCATCTTGTGGTAATTTGCTGTTTTTTGTTTAATGATGTACAACTGCATAACTGTTTTCGGCAAGTTTTGGGAGAAAAAGGGATATACATGTATATTCAGTATGTGTGTACTATTTCTGCCACTTTGCAATATACTGTAATTCAATTCTCTTTTCTATCCTTCTTGAACACAGTACATACATTTACAGTAAGCCTATGCAGCTGTGATAGAAACAAGATTTATATGTGGTTTTAGATCACAGTATTACCAGTCTTACTGCACAGGATCTGAAAGTCCCAAAGGACGCAACTTCTTCTCAGCCATACGAGAGATTTATATGCACACCCCGTTTTGATTCCATCCTTTTTATGTACTTCATCTTCTTGTTTCTGAGTGATGAATATTCAATCAGCCTGATGTCTTAACATTTCATTTGTACTCAGCTTCAAAACTCTGTAGCTGGGAGGAGAGTCAGTTTTCTCTGGGGGTAACATGAAAAAAAACTTACCTACAGTAGGAATGATTGAGAATTCTGAAGTAACAAACTACAGTACATTCTATGTAAGTGATCGGTAGACAGAACACAGGGTATGGGGATAACATTCGCTACATGAGTCTTAGTCCACACAACAGGGGGTCACTGTGGTACAAAGGGAAACTTCTTTTAGTTGAGACAGAGGTTTGTATAGGAAAATAATGTTAAAGAACTGCATTTACTTCATGCTTCCTCAAGAAGGACAGCTCATAGTGTTATTTCTTTTTTTATTGTTCAGTATAAGATAAAAAATATTAGAGAAAGAAAAGTAAATAATAAAACTGCCTCTGCAAATTTAATGGGTGAATATAAACATAAAAAGTAAACATGAACAGAGAATGTTGTATAAAGAATCCCAAAGACAAATAGCTCTACACACTTTATTTGAAAGTATTACCACTAGCGGCTGTTGACAACATTTGATTCAAACTTTCAAATCTTGCTCAGAGCTGAGACTTTGGGATTTTCCTCAGGGAAAGTATTTTTCTCATTTCCCCACTTCTCCAAAGTCAGAATGCCAGCTTTATGTTATTGTTATACATCATGTAATATTCTGCTTTATTTAATTCATAATTTAATATCCATATATCTGAAGAGAACTGTTTGTTGATTACAGCTCAGCATTCAATACTACTGTATAGTGCCCTCAAAGCTTGTCATCAAGCTCCAGGACCTGGGACTGAACACCTCCCTCTGTAATTGGATCCTGGACTTCTTGACGGAACGTCCGCAGGTGGTGAGGGTGGGCACCAACATATCCTCTACCCTGACTCTAAACACTGGAGCCCCCCGAGGCTGTGTGCTTAGCCCTGTCCTCTACTCCTTATTTACCCATGATTGTGTCACCAGGCATAACTCAAACTCCATCATTAAGTTTGCAGACGATATAACAGTCATCGGCCTGATCACAGATGGTGAAGAGTCTGCATACAAGGAGGAGTTTGAAACCCTGGCAGCATGGTGCCAGCAGAACAACCTCTCTCTGAACATCAGTAAGACTAAGGAGAAGATTGTGGACTATAGGAAACACCAGGGAGGTGATCACACACCTATCTACATCAATGGGACTACAGTGGAGAGGGTCAGCAGTTTTAAGTTCCTGGGAGTTAACATCTCAGAGGACTTAACCTGGACCCACCACACCAACATCATGGTCAAAACAGCACGGCAGCGCATATTCTTTCTCAGCAGGCTAAAGACGTTTGGCATGCCATCACATATCCAGGCTAACTTCTATAGGTGCTCTATGAGAGCATCCTGACTGGTTGCATCACTGCCTGGTATGGGAACTGCTCCGCCCAGGATCACAAAGTACTGCAGAGGGTGGTGAAGTCAGCGCAGCTCATTACCGGCTGTGAACTACCAAACATCCAGGATATCTAATCAGCTAGATGTCTTAAGAAGTCCAGGTCCATTCTCAAGGACCCCAGTCATCCAAATAACATATA
Source organism: Atractosteus spatula (assembly GCF_055471065.1). Taxonomy (NCBI): domain Eukaryota; kingdom Metazoa; phylum Chordata; class Actinopteri; order Semionotiformes; family Lepisosteidae; genus Atractosteus; species Atractosteus spatula. The sequence goes on from NC_142708.1 coordinate 33,109,784, forward strand.
TTCATCACAATGCACTACTTGGACATAATATATTGCATACGCCATGGACACATACTGTAACAGCTCTATTCATATTGAGTATTGTCTGAGTTTATTTTATTCAATTTCTATTGTACTATTATGTATTTTTATGTAACCTTCTTTTGTAACTTTAATTTTGTGATTTTTTCCCCCCCGGTGAGCTTGTAGAAAAGACATTCCATTTCCAGCAACTACTGCTGCATGCTGTATTGTTGTGCATTTGATAAATAAACTTTGATTTGATTTTGATTTTGAACTGAAGAAATGAATTTATATCATGAGAACCACCTGTTTTGGGAAATGTCAGACTTGTCCGAACGCACCAATGCTAACGCAATTCGTATGTATCGTATGTACAAAATATTCCAAAACTGTTTATTTAGAATCAATTCTTTGAAATTGATTTTGATTGAGTGGCGATAAAGATAAGTCATCTATCACACATATTAATTTATCAAATGTAGAATTTGCATTTCTTATCATCCCCCTGTATAATAAAAATGGAACATGATCAAAAAGTATCAACACAATCTTATTGGATATCAGTAAAACTAACATGAAGTAAACCAACTCTTCTATCAGAAGATGCTATAAACATGGAGTGAAAGCCACAGACTCTGCAGGGTTTCCTTAGAGAGTTGCCTTCACACTTACAGATAGGCCTCTATTTGCATTCACAGTTAACAAGAGCTGATCTGTCTTGCATTGCCCATTTAACAATAGTATCTGACTGTTCAATTTGTAGATAAAGCCCTGTTTTGAATCCAGAATAAAATTAGGGGGATTAAAAAGCACTTATCAACCATCATTCCTCCTAGTCCCCTGCAAGTGCCTGCTAAAATGCACTATCCATATCTTTACATAAGAGGCACTGAGTGGGATCATCCGATTCTAATCTTAGGATTAGAATCACATCATCTTAAGGGAGGCATTACCTGCCTTGCCTAAGGTGCCAAGAGTAAATGAATGCAGCAAAAGTTTATAAATCAAATGGTAGGACTGTCTATTAAAATAATGTGAAATGATTAGATTGTATTTGAAATAAACTCCGCGGAATGTTACTTGGAGAAGCTGTCGGTTCAATCGGTGTAATTACAACCTGTCACCACTTCAACAAACTTTTTTCTGACGTTGAGCTTTTGTCATCAAGCTGTAAAGAACATGAAAAGCAGTGTATGACAGTTTTCTTCTGAATGAAGAAAAACTGAACCAACTATAATAAATCAGAGAAAAGGAAATGTTTGCCTAAGATGATTTAGTTTAAAATCCCTGAGCAAACGATAAAGTTACTTTGCATTTTTTCCATGCATAATATATTTTCCACATAAAAATGTGGTAACCTGATTGTAATTGTGATGCTGTTAAATAGAATTCCTGATGAGCTGATTATACAATGGAAACAGTGTGTTTCTTCTTCCTGACTTAGCTGAAAATGAAACTTTATCTTGGTGAGATAAATCATATGTAAACAGACAGTTTTTCATTTGTGCAGCTTGCAAGCACTACCTGCTTTCCTTTATCCCTTAGACAAACAAAGTGGATGAACCTATTACTTTCTGAAATCAAGGAAAGCCTTTAACAGCGTGGTTCTTGAAGCCGATCTGAATCACAGTTTATGAAAGAACTCTACTCTCCTGCTGCTTGGAAAGCCTCCACTTTGAGAGATGTATGTTTTCACCATTTATTATGAGTGCGTCACAGCAGCAGCCTTTAGCTGACCTCTTAATCAAATTCACTGCCAGAACAAAGAAATGAGATGCAGTGAACTGAGCTGAAGGGACTTGTGTGCTGGCGCAGTCTTTTTTTTAAACATCTGTGTTTCAACCCCTCCAAGGGCCAGACTGCCTCCTAGTAACCTCTTCTTTTCTTATTACTTCTTCCTTTCTTAAAGAGGAAAACAACACCGATAATATTTGGATTGTTTTTTTAAGATTTATCTACAATATTCCCTTATGGATCTACACAGACTTTTTCTTCAGTCTAAGGATAATGCATTTCACAAAAGGCTAAAGTGCAATTAACCTCTAGCTTGAGCTACTAATTTTTGTAAGATCTCACATGTAAGCATGCCTTCCATAACTGAACAGCTTTTGTGGTGGGGGCCTTTTCAAATCTAGTTCACCTTGTGAACATGACATAATAATGAAAAACTAATGAGCAATGGAAGCAGTAGGGGATTGAAAACATTCTTCCATGTTCTTTTTGTGACTAGGGATTTAGGAATTTACAGCTGATCATGTAGATACTCTCCTAATTAAGTGTTTCTGGCTAGTCATTTAGTGCTTATATCCTTTTCACCATCAGATATATCCCTAAGTAATATGTGTCTTTTAGTAACATCTGTTAGAAGTGCTCAGGGTTATAGCAGCTGCAGTAATTTTATTCCTCTCCTCTAGGCTCAAAAAACTGTACAGGAATAATTAGAATATTACTGTGTTGTAAATATTACCTTGAGATTATTGTACATTGCTTTACATATTATCTCCTCTTGGGGGACCTGAAGCCTATCCCAGAAAGCAACGGGCACAAGGCAGGATACACCCTGGACAGGACACCTGTTTATTGCAGACACATACTGAATGCACACTCACAGCAAGACCAATTTTCCCTGAATCCAATTAACCTACCAGTAGGTCTTTGGACTGTTTGATGAAACTGGAGCACCCACACAAACATGAGGAGAACATACAGACTCCATGCAGACAGCACCCCAGGCCTGGAATGGAACTCAGTGCCCGAGCATTGTGAGGTAACAATGCTAATCATTTACAACAGTGGTGCTCCTCTCCCCTTGCCACAAAATCAAAATATAACAATAGAATATAGTTACAAGACAACTTATTTTCTCGTTACTTTATTTTTTCTTTTTCATTGTTTCTAAGTGTGTGCTTCAGTAATATACATCCCTGAGACAATGCAAGTTAGAGTTAACATGATAATAGGTTTTCTACTGCAGCACTTGAGTATCAATAAGCTTGATTGCAGTTCTCAAAGCAGATGTTGAGCAGTTGGAGATGCATAAACATTTTTTTTCTATTTTTGTTTTCTAAGTTGACATATAAAAACTGTTGAGATAAGGCTTTCTAGACCAGGAATAGTGTGACAGGTGCATTATCAACTGATCCAGTGGAATTCAAGAGATATCACTATAAGTTCCTCATGCTGTCAAGTAAAGAAGAATTATATTTACAAATATGCCTTTTAGACTTAAATTAACACAGTTTAGAATTTAATGAACATAGTGAAGCTTCAAATACGATATGACAAAACAACATTAGTAAACTAAGCAGAAAATGCAGCAAAACATTGTTGAAAAGACTGAGCAAAATTAAACCGATGGCACTTTGGATGGTGTTATTTTTATACAAGGTAAACAAGAAATATAAAAATCTTTCTGATACAGTAATTGATATTATTTTTGGTGAATACAGTATGATTCAATCAGTTTTTCTTCTACATACAGTATACTGTAGGATCACATTGTGCTAGTCTCACTCCCCCCTTTAATTATTTAGTTTTTTTCTGAAAACATGGAAATCCCTTGTAAGTAAATGGAGCTATTTTATTTAACAGTCTGAATAATTTAACATCTGATTAATTTGATTAATCAAACTGTCTTAGCCCCCAAAACTGTAATAGTTAGTGCAAAATATGGATCAGCTTAATGCCAAAGTCACAACTACTTTAAGAACACTGATTTAAAAACAATAAGAATATCAAAAGAAATAGATTCACTGTGAATGAGTACATTGATCATTTCCAAATATGTTAATAAAAGGAAAAATTGTTTCAAAGATTTCTGTTTCAATAATATTCCCACAAGAGGGCAGCAAATATTCATAGAAATAATCGTGTTTTAGTAATCAATATCACACCAGGTAATTAATGTACAGTAAGTGTTAATCGGGAAGGATGAAAAGTATAGAAACACAAGCATATTTAAATATTTTAATTGCTTTGTCCACGATTATAGCTCTCAATTTTGGATTTAGTTCTCTAAACTCTTTTGAGCCACAGGATTCTGAAGAAATCAACATTACGATCCATTTTAATGCAATCATTTATTACACAGGAATTAGGAATGCAGGAACATAGGTTTTAAAAATTCTACTATGCATAGATGACACCTAAAAAAATCTGGATTTTTCCACCTTTCTTAAAGGCATTCGGAACGTTCAGAATTGTGCAGCATCCAAGAAACCCTATTGCTTGATAAGTGAATATTTTAATTGCATTTCACCATGCATCTCAGTTAACAAGTGCATGGTTAATTGGCTAAACAGATTTTGAACGGAAGCCGTTTAAAGGTGAGATTGTAGTCCAATATTTCAAGGCCGCCATTTTGATATATAAACTTTTCACAGCAGCTTATGCTGTCCCATGTTGTAGCAGGTATAATAATATTACTAATGTGTTAGAGTTCATTTAACAAGCAACCACAATAGAGCATATAAATATGCATACAATATAGTATATTGAGATTTTCAGGAGGTCTGTGATAACATTTCTCATAAAAGATTAATTATCAAATTGCAGGTAGTAGGCATTGAAGGTGTTGAATATACAGTAATAGGTTTACAAATGAGTTAATGCACAAGAAACAGAAGGCTCATAAAAGGGACAAAGATTCAAATTGTCGTCGTGAGTGGAGTCCCTCAGGGTTTTGTATTAGGTCCACAGCTCTTCTTAACCTATATTGCTAATAAAGAGTTTGGTATTGGTAGAAAAATAATTTTGGCAGATAAGGAAACACTATAGAACCTGCAGAGGACATTCAGAAATAGAGCAAATTCAGGACTGGGCAGATACTTGGAAGATGACTAAAGCAATGTTATAGAGGCTTGTAGCTCTGACTTCAGCCACACAAGGTTGCCATTGGCCCCTCTTTAGCTATGCTCTGCATTTGTTCTTCTGAGATTTTCACATGAGCACAGAGAAATACCTCTCAAAGAAATCCTAATTAGGCGAACGTCCATTAGGATTACAAAGGAGCATCTGAGAGATTGTGCAACAGTCTGCACAGTCTCAGCAAAGGAAGGATCCTAATATCAACTGCTCCGGTGTAAGGGTCACCAGAGTTTGGCCAGCTCCTTTACAGCTGCATATCCCTGGCCAAACACAACCAGCTGTTTAAGAATAGGAGTTCTGTCAGGCTAAGACAAAGATACTTGGTAGCAAAACCCACCGAAAGCTTCAAATCTGAGATCAGGAGGAAAAAGACTGATTCATAGCAGATGTTGCAGTGGGCTCACAGCTCTGGAGCGCCAACAAACTAAGACAAAATATGATAAGAGAATTCAAACTGAAGTGACAGAAGAAGTTAATCTAACCCTGTACAAGGTAAAGTCCCAAGCAAACGATGAAAAGGGAATGCTTTCTTTTACCAAATCCTCCCATTAGAAGTAACTCAGAAAGAAGCAACAGAACAGAGGAAGACAGAGGAGTCTACCAGCAGAATGGCAGAGAGCTTGGCTGGCCTGCAAAGCAGCGGTTATAAAAGGCTAACAGCCCCTGAGAGTTTAAAACTAGGGAGAGATCTACAGCATGGCAAGATTACAGCTCAGAGAAAGGCATGAATGAGCAATTTCAATAGTTCAATGGTTTTGCTGTTCTTCATAAGAGGAGATAAATTCTATTGTATAAATAAGCTCAGAGGATAAATAAAGAGCCAAAGTAAACAGTTCTGTCATGTCCTAAAGAAACTGGGGCAAGGTTAAGTGTCCTTCTCTGGGGAAAGTGAATTTGTGGCGCACTCCAGAGCCATTGATTAAAAGCCCAAATTCAGATCATTTAGAATTCTACCCAATTTGGGAAGACAGGTCTTCTTCAGTCTTGAGGTTATGTGATGTTGTTTGTCTAATGATCTTTTTACATTATATTTTGAATGCATGTAAGCAGAGCCAAATGACACACAGAAATTGGGATACAATGAGCTTCAAATGGCTATTTATGAGAAAGGTTTATTCAGATTGCTACTCTGGGATCAGTCCAGAGAAGCTATCATAGAAACAATCATGGGCTCAAAGACTTTTTAAAGGTTCTTCTCAGTCTTGAACAGAAACGAATGCCAAGAGACCCGATTCAAATACTTAAGGTAAGGTATTGACAAAGTAAAGTAAAGAAACTACAGAAAAATGTGTTTAAAACTGAGAACAGAAAGAACTTCATTACATAAACTGTTGTGGGATCATGGAGTTGAAGTGACAAAGCCTATGATTTCACTTAGAATTAAGTGTTATTAAAGATTTCTAACAATCTTTGTGTGCCTTGACCACATAGCCTGGTGCTATCTGTGGATGGCCCAGGAATGTGGCTAAAGAGGCCCATGTGATAAGAGACATCGTAAAACTGTATCAAGCTGAACAATGTAATGATATATAGTGCAGATGGACTCCAGCAAGACTCCAAGCTGTTTTCTTTTCCCAAAACCACAGGTCAAAGGTCAATATCCAGCCCCCAGAAGGAAGATTTACCAATTGGGGATATGTACTGTGGGTACCAGAACCAAACCTGCTAGCATCACATCCAATCACAGTCTTGTGATGTCATACTATAAAACTGTAACCCAAGTCATTTTTTGTTCGTAAACTCACTGACATGAAATCTCTCTCCAGCCGAAACTGGCAAACTGACTTTTATAACCACGTGACTGCAAGCAGTTTGAGTCAGAACCTAATCCTTTCCCTAAGAGCCAGGAGAGAGTGTGTCAGTAAAGTAAAGAATTCTGTCCAACATATTCTTCCTGAAACTAAAGAAATCTTGTGTTTGCAAGCTCTCTGTTATTGTCACCTGATCAGCAAAATTAGACAGTTGATCTCTTTCTTTTTGTCGACATATAGAATATCTGAGCAAATTCTAAACACAATACAGTATATATACAGTAGCTGTAATGAACCAAGTTTCCTTGTATAATTTGTGACCATACATCATGAAGACAAACTGTGCACAGACAGTTTTTAAAAACCAAAGTCGGCAAGATGCTACTTCGGCAGAGCTGCCTGAGCCCCAGTGCAAGGCGAAAGCTCTCGCTCCTCTCTCTTCTTGGTCTGCACAGGGACCCTCCCAGCACAGAGAAGCTGCCATGGTCAGTGCAAAGTTCAAACTCATCAAGGACATTTGGACATGGATACTTCAGTATAATCATCCCCATCTATGAATTGGCTTCATTACTCTGCTCTCCTCCCCACTCATAGCTGATGTGTGGTGAGCGTTCTGGTGCACTATGGAGTGAGTGGAGTGTCCAGAAAAGCGCTATATAAGTGTAAGCAATTATTATTATTATTAAGTTTATAATGAATAAACTTCATTATTCACATCATAATTCTCAGGTGTTGAACTATTTTACCAAACACCTTAGTTCATGATGGTAAATACATATTTATTTTTGTCTGAGAATATAAATGTGATTTAGTTATATGAGACTGATAGAACCTATAAGCTTGACTATAAGACGTTATAGTCAATGCATATTTAACTGAAGTTTTTAACTCTGATATCTGTAATCCCTGAGTGAACCAACTGAGTTCATACTAGATCATTTCACAGATGCATTCTGTTATGTTTGTTGCTTTTTTTGCATGTTTTGGTTATATCAATAAATTGTATGTTGTGTATTTAAAATTAATACTGTATTATAAACTGTAATAAAAAAACTATAATGAAATCTGTAATAAAAACTGTAAATGATTATGTTTGATTGGTTTCTGAAAGTCGTCAATTACTCTCAAGATTTACTGTTACAATTTCTGATTTTTACAGCAAATTAAACCCCCCATCTGCTACAGAGTAAACTATACAACTATGTGGTTGAAACTGATAATTTAAGAAACAGCTGGATTGAATTCTTGGATCAATTAGCTACTGGAGAACCAAGTGAGACAGATGGGCTGAATGGCCTCCTCTAATTTTTAACCAATTATGTGTTCTTAATTGTATAGTCACTATAATGGTACTTCCTAAGTTTGAAATTAACTGGACAAATGGTTTTTGAACATAAGTAGTTTTGGGATACATATTGTAAATTATCTAAAAACAAAAATGGTGATCAGGAGGCTGCCTTGGTTTCTGCAAGACACCAATTTGTCATACTGTATTTTCACTCTGCTAGAATAGAATAGACTTGGTTAGAATCATGTTTATCAATCTTGGAGTATTTGAGGCTAACAGATTTAGTACAAGAGCAGGCTCTACGAAACACAGGCCATATTTCGTAAGGTTGTTGATCACTTGGTCTGAGTATAAAAATTAATCAGCATAATGGCTGATGCCTGTCTGAGCAAATTTAGATTTTTTTTGACCAAGCTGAATTTTAGTTGAATCAGTGCAGTGGTTCCTGAAAACATCAAATATTTTGTCTATACTGCCAGCTTGGTTGATACAGCACACCGTTGGGACAGCTGTCCAAATATGTCTTCATAGTGCGAGGCTGCTTAGCTCTCTAGTTTTCAACCACTGCCAGTTTAAAAGGGTTTAAATAGTGTAAATAAACACTGAATCCTCCCAAGTGGCTCAATCAGCTATGGTATTAACCTAAGCAGTATAATCATGGATTCTTGCCACTAGCCTGGGTCATTTGCTGGCCGTGACTGGGGATTCTCCAAGCAGTGGTGCACAGTTATCTGAACACCACTGAAGGTAGGGTGGGGTTGGTCAGGGCTGTCTCAGCTCTCAATGACATAGCAATCCCTTCAGCCTCTTGGGAGATTTCAGGTATGAGATGTTGTTACTTAGTGACATTGCCTCAAATCAGCTTTGAACTTGGAAAATGGGGCTGTGGTGCTTAAAAGTTGAGTGATTTGAAGGTGGACTGGATGGACATGTGTGTTTGCACTTACTCATTCATCCCGAACATGTTATGGGATTTGAAGCAGTGAGCTGATAATTGAAAAACACACAACTGGCTATGCCAGCATCTATATCACCCTGCAGTTCTCAATGGGCTATCCACTGAAACTAAGCAGGGTTGAGCCTGGTCAGTACCTGGATGGAAGACCTCCTTTGAAGCTATGGTTCCTGCTGGAAGGGGTGTTAGTGGGACCAGTAAAGGGTGCCCACCCTGCAGTATGTGTGGGTTCTAAAGCGCCGTCATTTGGATGAGACGTTAAACCGAGGTCCTGACTCTCAGTGGTCATTAAAGATCCCCGGGCACTTCTCAATAAGAGTAGGGAATTATCCCAACGCCTGGGCCAAATTTCCCCCCTTGGCCTCCATGGCCATGGCCTCCAATTTGTCCCCATGTATGACTGGCTTGCACTTGCCCTGCGATGGACTGGCACCCTGTCAAGGGAGTACCCTGCCTTGAACTCGTTGCTTGCCGGGTAGGTTCTGGCTTCCCGCGACACCATATGGTAGAAAGCGGTTTTGGCAAATGACATGACATGACAACTGGCTATTCTACATTAGGGGGGTGTAACAAAAAGTAAAGGACAATTCTGATAAATCATATTTACAAAAAAATTGGAAAGAAAGAAAAATCCTTCCAACAACTATTAATTAATATGCTTGAGGTGTGATAAACTGACATGAACTTCTGTCAGCTGAAGACATATACTGCTTATTACAACATTAAAGCTACAACTTACAGTATATTAGAAGATTTGCTCCTCTTTTAGCTACATTTTGTGAACAGTTTCTTACAGAATTATTTTACCAATTGCATAACTACTACTATCATTTTTTATTCACATATTGCATCCATAAAAACTCCATCTTGGTGAAAAATAGCAGATTTCTGCAGGGATGTAAGATGGGAAGGATCCTTTTCGATTTTTAGCAAAATTGAGTTCTATGACTTGCTGAATGCCTGCAGACTTACTGTGACATCAGTGAATGATTTGCTGTTCTGTTGATCTGCACCGTCTCCTCTACCACACTATGGATTTTGCTGTGTGTCAAAATTGAACAATCAATCAGTTTTAAACTTTGTTTTGGTTCAAAGTTAACACACTAGACTACATCCTCTTAATTTCTGTCAGACCTTGTAATAGTTTATATACAGAACAATTCATCTGCATAACATTGTAAATTTTGCAATAATTTTGTAACTTGTAATATTAGCTTACATTACATTTGCAGACATAAAATAAGCATAAACATTGATTCCAAAAAACAATAACATTAATCACTGTAAACAAGTAGAAGAGAATGAAAGATTATTAACGAAAGTTTGTTTTTGTCATTACAGATCCAGCCTTTCAGAATGGACAATGAATAATGCACCATACATGCCACATTCCAACATTTTTTAAAGACATCTTTAAATTCCCTTGCTCATTCTGAGAATCCTGGTTGATTCATATTACACACACAAAGTTACACACAAAGAAAATATACATCTCATTTCCGAACAATGTCATGGGCTTTGTTTTTCTGAGTTAATCCTCTTTGGTTTGATAACTGTATTTTAGAAAGTTGCAAAGAAAGAAATGTCTGCAGATATACCATCAGTTATGCCTAAGAGAATAATAAAAAGAATATCTATTGCTCAATCATAACATATTGACTGGAAAAGGCATTAATTATTTATATAAATATAACAGTGCTACCACAGGAAATGCAGACAAAAAAAAGAAAAAAGCTTTTTAATTGTTGTTCTGAATGATTTCCATGTATTAGTCTGTAATTTCAATTTTGTGTTGTTCCTACTTACTGTACAATTTGTTTGCATGCCAGACAGTCTGCTATCTTGCCTGCGTTTTTAATGAACTATGAATATTACTACTGTATGAGCTTGCCTACAGAATAGATCTGTAGATACCCTTACCCACTTTGTTTCATACAATATAAATCAGTTTCCCAAATAGTAAAATCTTAGTTTACATGTTGAACAATTTCATATTACAAATGGATAAAAAGACAGCTATTAATACAAAGTATTGCAGTGTACATGGAACATTCTGTAAAACAATAAGGTTATGATTAAAGTTAGGGCTCAGTTAATGGTCAGGATTAGGCTTTTTTATTAACATGCAATTAATCTACAATACTGGTTATGTCATTACAGATGTCATCTGAGTGATCCAGAATTGTCCTGAGGGGCCTTGAATGAGCATGGCGTTAGACATGTACCTCTCGACTTCGCACCTCCCAAGTGCCCACACTGCCTCCCCCCTACTCCAGACTCCTCCACACTCCCAGCTTTTGTTCTCCTATGCTATATAATCTCTGCTAACTCCCCTGTCTTTCTCACACCCGAAGAAGGCTCCACAGCTGAATCATTGTGTTTCTTTTCTTCTCTTTTCAGCATGGAATAAACCTTTGACTTGTTCCTTTGCAGCCAATGCATGCTGACGCAGCGATGTACTTGAACTACTTCAGCCTATCTTTTTAGGAAGTTACACTGAGATGTTATTAAATAGACGTGTTTTAATTTCATTATGGTGAATAACATTGGTCATTAATAGTGTAAATCAACAAGGGAGCAGAAGATAGAAACATGTGTGCCCATGACTGGAAGTAATGCAATCTGTACATCTGTGAAAATAAAACTTTGTATACATACCAGCATAACCATGAATATTCAAGGTGGCTCAATCTGACATTTAGAGCATCCACACCATACCTGTTACATTCTCATCTCTCAACAAAGCCACCGTTGGTTGTGCTTTGTACTACTGGATCAGTGTCATCTCAGACTGAACCTAAAAGGAGCACAGCAATGAGGTCCCAGTACTTGATTAATGTACCACTGTATTGTGAGGTTGCCATCAAACATAACAAGTAGAGTTACAGTATGCAGAGACTAGATACTTGTGCCCAGAACCCCACACTTGGATCTCACCATTGATAGGTTTGTCATAGAGCTGAGACTTAATTTGTTTTCCTTCATATTTAAGAAATTAGGCAGGTCACCTGTGCTAACTCTAAGTTTGTAATTACAGTAACTGACTGAGGCCCTTGAACAATGTTCAATGTTTGTGAGCCATGCTAGTGTTTAGATATATTCTTTACAAATATAGTCTCTCTTCTTTACACATATTCCAGTCTTTATATGGTGTTGCAAGCAGTTGTTCATTGCTACAGCTACTGTAGTGTACAAAAGCACACAGAAATGGCAGAGCTTTAGAACTGAATTAATGAAAGTGCATTGATGTCTTTCTGTTCAGCTTTCCGAAGTGTGTTCATCATAAACTTTCTAAACTACACTGAAATGTGCTTTGACTTCTTGTAACCCTTAAGTATTGTATATTATAGAACACAGAATAAAATTAGTGTATCATTCTACTTATCTCCACCACACTAGCTGACATCCAATAGAGTCATCTACTTAAAATCTCACTGAGGTGGGCTTTACTCCATTGAGAATGTAATTTAGTCCATCCTCCAGTATATTGACGGTCTGAAGGTTTTATTCTCTCATAAGGGCATATTAAGTCCTTTGTGTGATTTACTTTTTATAATTTTTTCCAGACTTGACATTTAACAGGTTAAATTACCTAATCTCTCAATCATCTCCCACTGATTTAGAGTTTACACTTGAATGACTTTCAATGTTGTAGATCACAGATGTTCATGAATGATCAATTGATCAACATCTTGCCAAAAAAGTGTAATCGATATCCAAAATCAGTATATAATATTTTTATGAAAATAGTAAATAGAGTAATAGATTTATTTTTATTAGTTATATATATATACATACCTGAGATTAAGAATATTGCTGTAGCAGAAGATATAAGTGTTTGTAGATAAGCAGCTGCCTTGCCAGTAGTCATGTCACCCTGCAACTTACAATTGGCAACCCACTGAAGCTAAGCAGGTGTGAGCCTGGTCAGTACCTGGATGGGAGACCTCCTGAAAAAACTAAGGTTGCTGCTGGAAGAGGTGTTAGTGAGGCCAGCAGGCAGTGGTCACCCTGTAGTCCATGTGGGTCCTAATGCCCCAGTATAGTGATAGGGACACTATACTGTAAACAAGTGCTGTCTTTTGGACAATTTTCATTGTTTGATTATATTATTGTACCTTGAGATGATGTCTAATGTATTATATGCAGTAAAAGTTATTGCTGGGGTTGTTCTTGTCAAAAAGGGATGACATTTACTAAGGCTAGGTTTTTTGTCCGAGGTCGTGACTCTCTGTGGTCATTAAAAATCCCAGGGTGTTTCTCCAAAAGAGTAGGGGTGTAACCCCGGCATCCTGGCCAAATTTCCCATGCCTCCTAATAATCCCCCTCTTTGAATTCGCTACATTACTTTGTTCTCCTCCCCCCCCCTCCGACGGCAGGTGGACCAACGTGCCGGTTGGAGTATTTCTCGGTCGCATTTAATGGCAACGTCAGCTCAAAGATTTGGTTCAAACCACCAAATGGAGACTGGTGTGCCGACAAGCGGACCCTGCTGATGCGGGATTAACGCTAGGAAAGAGAGAGAGATAGGTGTCTGCCTTAACAGTGTAAGATATCAAACAGGCATTGATCTATATATAATATTTACAATATAGTACTCTCATATCAGGTGGGATTTCATTTATACAGTCTTTTTCCTTTTTTTAATTGCTTTTCTCCTTCCCACTTCCAAACACGCTGTATATAGTGCATGTCATTGTATTGCAACCTGAAGCATGGTACTTTCCTGTGCAATCAGCCACAGCTGTTTGGCATCCAGTTCAAGTTAATCTAATTAATTCAAATCAATGCAGCTGTAGTGGATTGCCCTCTAGAACTGGACTATGAGGACACAGCGACAAAGGAGCCAACGCTGGAGGCTAAAGCAGTGATTCAAAGACTCATTTGCTTGTATAAAATATTCCTATTACTGTAAATGTGCAAAACTTGGGAAACATCAGGATTGTGTACATAAAGGTGTGTCAGTCTCACAGACAGAAGTTTGGTTTGAGTTTGAGACAGTTCAATTTGGAGTCTCTAATATTAAACCTATTACTTGTTCCTTTGCAGCCTACGCATGCTGACGCAGCTACCCACCTGAACTACTATAGTCTCTAATATAGATTAGACAAGCAGTGACAAACAGGCTAGCGTTTTTGGATTTCTAATGTAGAGTTCTGTTCTCATTTTAAGCTGTATTTCTTATAATAAAGCCAGGAACCCTGCAGGGGATTCAAGTTTCCATTCTATGTTGTGTGTCAAAGTCTCCATACTGAAAATAACTGAAATAAGAATTTTCCATCTACTGGTAAAAGCAGATTGGGATTCTAGAGGCCCTCAGAGGAAGGAGAAAGGGAAGCCCATGCAAAAGGTGTCTGTCTGTGTCTGTATGTGCTTTTGGAGCTGCTTGAGAGACAGAATGCAGCCCCTGGAAGTTAGACCGTAACATGGAAGCAGCCAGAATGATGGAAGGACAAGAGTGAAGCACTAATACACCATACCATAGAGTTCAGGACTTCCTCCTAAATGTAATTTGTGATTGTAAACGATATGAGAGAAAGATCTGGTGTGTGTATCATGGAGAAAAAGGCCACAGGCTTTCCTGACGTGTCCTCCTAGTGTATAAGTGAAGGAGATGGATGTATCCATAATGTTTCTGGCTGTATATTTAAAGGACCTCAGAGAGGGATCAGCCTTCCTGCCAAAATTACCCTTAATGTGACGTGACAGTATTCAAGGGCTTTTGTGTATATAAGAATGAAGAGCGTCACTCACAAAGTAAAGAGTTCTGTTTAGTATGAGTTTTTAAGAATTCAATTTGAAGTAATTAGTGGTGCTTAGAGAGGTTGTGGCAGGCACCCTGTTTGGATGTAGATGTTGTTTTGACAACTTTTATTTTGGCAATAATAATTCAATGAGAGGACACCTTCAAACGTATCAATGGCAATAGTAAGACATCTGAAAAAGCTTCATAATAATTAGGAAAAAATATTAAATAGAAATAACTATGGCCACTGTTCTTTCTGGTACTTACAGGATGCAGAACATTATGCATAATATGTTTGTTAAAAAGAGCAGGGAAAAATGTTCTCTCAGTCAATTAAACCTGAACATTAAATCACTTCCTGACCTTTTCAGCATGCTGCTTCGAGAGCCTTCAGACAATCGATCGTCAGTGGCTGCTGGCACTGTACTGACACCCTGAGAGAGTGCAGCAGGGATTCTGGGAGCACTGCCAGCTTCAGCCTAATCACTAGACATGCCATAAAATGGAAGAACGAGGATGTGGAAAAGGTCTTTGCAAACTGAAACAGCAAACTAAACTTTCATTCCTGTAATTAATATTCAACACAAAGAGAGAGAGAAAAAGATGATAGAATATGTTCTGTTTCTGTTGTATCATAGAAGTTGGGTGCAGTTACATTTATCTTGGAAAATGACCAGAACTTATTGTCAGTTTAAAGAGCATGGGAAACAGCTTTCTCCTGACCTAAATACTTGTAGAATAAAGATTGGATTGTTAAAAACAATTGCAGTTTATATTGGTGCAGAAGAGGCAAAGCCATAAGGTTCTACTTTTTTTGGGGACCTCAACATCTTTTTAGTCACTAAGGATAATTTAATGTGTAATGGAAACAAAGTCAGGATTAACTCAGTCAGGGGTATGTCATTATTAATTTATACAGTAAGTGTCCACATTGTAAAATGATGCAGTTTACATATTTTAAAGATATACAATAATATTTTCCCCTTTATTGGACCACTCCTCCTGAATAACATTTAATTTGAGATACAGTACCCCCCAACCTCAGATGACAATGTTGTGTTTTGAGGCAGTAAATAGCTCACAGAACTCCGCAAAGAACTTATTCACCATATTCTACTACACACACATTACAATACTGTACATGTCTGTTAGTTAACTGTATTTCAGTACACTAGCAACAGTCATATCAGCACCCAATGGCAGGGAATAACAACACATTTGTAATTGTTTGGCAATGAACTGAGAAATACATCATTAAAACATAAGAACAAGAAAGATTACAATGGAGAGGTGGCTATTTGGTCCATCCAGCTCATTTCTTAGTAACTAATAGACCCAAGGATCTATCTCAAAAGAAGCAAGAAGCAAGTTGTTGTATTCTCTCAACAACATGGCTGCCTGTAGTAGTTTGTTCCATACTCTCACAGCACAACACTTCACAAAGAAGTGATTCCAATATCAGTTTTAAATGTTCTTCCATATAGTTGGAATTTGTTGCCTTTGGCGATTTTGAATATTTGTATCAAATCCCCTCTTAATCTTCCTTCTTTGCTAGAATGAGGCATCAGAGAGGTTGTGTGGGATTTAAATTGTGTGAGTCTCAGCACAAGTGAGGTGTGAGTAGTCTGAGTGTGAGAGTGAAGCACTGGAGCCTGTAGACTGTGTGAGCATTGGCAGGTAATGTCAGCAGCTAGAGGCAGGCCTAAAAGTCTGTGGCCTGATTGGTGATGAGGGAACCAGTAGCCTTCGTTGAGTGGGACAACATCATCAAAGAAGCTAAGAAATTTTTATGGCGAACAGCTCCACATCATCTTCCCTTTATAACTAAAATCAGATCCCTCAACTCCAAACTTTACCAGTTCCTCACTGCAGAGAAGGATGAAAACCTCAATAATCTTTCACAGAAAAAATCTGTCAACACCCCCACTACCTCCACTAATCCTGAACTTGTTTTCACTATTCCCTCAGACCTTTCCCTCTCCCTTCCAGGGTGAGAAATCTCTTCTCAGCAAAGGCCTCAGTTTTTTACCAGTCCCCAAGACGCAAGACATCCCCCGAACCCAAGTTGACCTCAACCACTTTTACTGCAGGATTCGGCTCAGAGCACATTTTGCTGATGACTCTTCACCAGCAGCTGACAACCCGGTTATCGATGCCATTAACAATATCAGTCCTAAACAGGGCTATTGGACTCCCCCTTCTGGCTTTTTCCATCACTAGATTACTTCATTAATCAATGCAACAATCAAGCTCCTAAGACCGTTTCCACACCCAGGAAACACAGGTCTAACCTCACCGAAGGAGAAA
Organism: Atractosteus spatula; assembly: GCF_055471065.1. Taxonomy (NCBI): domain Eukaryota; kingdom Metazoa; phylum Chordata; class Actinopteri; order Semionotiformes; family Lepisosteidae; genus Atractosteus; species Atractosteus spatula. The sequence goes on from NC_142708.1 coordinate 33,126,700, forward strand.
TTAAGACACTCCAATCTCTCCCCCACCTGAAGAAGACTCCACAGCCAAACGTTGTCTGTTTTCTTCTCATTTCAGCATGAAATAAACCTTTACCAGTTCCTTTAGTTTTTTTAACTATATTAGAATCTAGACTGATGTAAAGAGCAGCATTGCTAGTACAGATTCCTTTGGTACTCCACTAATTACATCACCCAAATTTGAATATCAGCACTCTGCTATTTAATAATTCACAATCCAAATACTTACAGTAAGTTTCCCTAAGTGACTACTTCCTACAATTTAAGAATTAATGTTTTATAAGGACCTTTATCAAAAGTCTTCTGAAAATTTAAATACACCATATCATATGTTCAGTGTGTATACTTTGTAAATTTGTATCATTGTCTTCTGAATAACTTTTCTTCTTGCCTTGAGCACAACTGGCAAGATACAATCAGGCCCTGTAGACCAAATCTGGAGTGCCTCTTGTACCCAAACACTTCTACCACTTTGCTTGTACTGTTCAATGCAGAACTGGGTATGCTTCTCCTGCCAGAGGCATATTGTTGACATCTTCCTTAGTGAACACCTGAGTGAAAAACTAGTTTAGTACATCAGCCATTTATCTTGCATTGCATAGAAGTTTCAAATGATCTTCCTGCATCTATTTTAAAGGATAAAGAAAAATATGTTTACTGTTGTAGTACTAAAAGAACTTAGTCGCCATTATGAAAACCTTAGTTGCCATTTCAATATTCCTTTCAATTTCTCTCTTGGCCTTCTCTTTTTATCCCTGTTTGATTTTTAATAATTTTCTAAAACATTTTCTTTTGCCTTATATTTTTCACTACAAATTTGTTGAACCATCCGGGGTACAGTTTTTAGTCTTTGATTTACTCACTTTTATTGCTGACATTCCCATGGGCCTTTCTCAGTCTATGTGGGGAAAGTTGACATTTCTCACATAAACTGCTTAATTTCATTAAATCTTTGAATTACAATCAACCTCTGCATTTTGGTGGGTCACGATGCTCTCTTTTTCTTACTGTGAGAGAGAGGGAGCTCAAAAAAGTTCCCAAATCCCACCTGTCTACAATCAAAAAGGACACACACAGAAGTGTCCTAATTTATAATGCAGCAGGCATAGGTACAAAAGGGAAACCAAGCAACATCCCTCCAAAACTAACAACGAAGAAACTAGCCTTCTTTCCTCTCCAAGTCCCACAAGAGAGCACAGCCTCTGCCTTTAATTGTGGAGGCTCCACCACAGTAACCACCCACAATAAACATAAAGGTACCCTATCCTTTACAGACATTTTCACATGATAATAATCACTTTACACCAAAAACACAATACATAAAACAAACATTAGTCCCCCACAAAAATATTTTTTACATTTTATGTTCTTTAAAAATAATAATATTGTAAGTTTTGGGCAATTTCTTTAAAAAATCTGTGTTCCTAAATGGATGGGAAGACCAACTACTGTACATACCAAATGCCATTGTGTTTTTTTTCCTCTTTATCTCTGCCTTGATCTACTCTATGGATATAAAAGGCATGCACTGAATTTATTCTTTTTTGGTTTAATAAAGGGATAAGTGATGGGCCCCAACACATGGTGGTCCATAGAACAATCCTGGCATTCTACCTTTGGAATGTTTTTTTGATGACTTTGGCCCATTCAGAGATCCTCTAGCTTTAATTCCTGAGCCTAAAAACTCATTTTGATACAGTATATAATGGTTTAACGCCTCCTCTTCTACCTTTCTTATCTCTGGGAACTGTACACATCCATTAATATTACATTCATCACCGTCGTTTTTAGTTAACCTTGACTCTGCGTTTCCAGTAACATCATAATTGCCTGCTAATGTGATAGCTTCTATCTCATCTAATTTATCTCATACTTCCAGCATTTAGGTGAAGCACTTTATTACCTGATTATTTCCCTTGTTATTCCCTTTGGTTCTCACTTAGTCTTTCCACATACAGTACCTCCTTTTAGATTTGCTTTCTTTTGTAACAAAAGGATATGTTTTTGGATTTCTTTGTGGATTTGTGCACCGAGATGGTTGATGCCCATCTCAGTAATTTCCGGCTTTTGTCACAGTTTTGCGTTGGCCATCTGTAAGGCTTCAAGTGGGCAGGAAAGCTGATGTCTTTTCTGCACACCACATTCTCATCTGTGTGTTGTGTTAATAGATTAATTTAATCACCCAAAGAAGGCTCCACAGCTGAAACAGTGTTTTCTTTCTTCTCTTTTCAGCATGGAATAAATTAATTTAATCACTACACACAACACAAACATACAATAACTGGTACAGTAACTACTGATCTACTGTACAGTATATGCTGGATTCATTTATTTATTTTGTTCATTCATATTGATTACTATACAAGTTTTATGCATAGATTTAGAAACACAAGGGATCCACTGTGCACTTCTTTAGTGATGATCCTTTTCATCTAAACCTGAAAAGACTCAGCCATATCTCTGTTTATTATACAAAACTATTTCCAGTATCCACCTTTTGAAATCTTCTGTCATAGTCCTGTAACAGACACCTCTTCAACTAGGGTCGTCCCAAGGGTCTGCATTGACAAAAACTCACAATGGCCAGCAGATGTAAAGTCCAACAGGATGTCTTTTTCATGATAAGCAGACAGAACTCAAATGAGCCTCTAGTGATAGGTTGGACATACCAACTATTTCAATGTAATTGGAGTTCATTGAAGTAAAGGAGAGCTCAAATGTTAAAAAAACAAAAACAGCTAGGACAATAAGAACTGAAAGAGTGAAATCTGGACTGAGTGGTGGGAGAATTTGCCTTTATCCAATAAAAATCAAGCAATAGGACTTGATTACTAACTCTCAAATGCTTGTAATTTTAAAGTCAACTGACATCCATCCATTTTCTAACCTTTTAATCCAGTTCAGGGTCATGGAGGAGCCGGACTCTGTTGCGGCTAGCAACGGGAGCAAGGCAGGGTACACTCTGGATGAGACATCAGTCCATTACAAACACATATGCACACACTCACAGCAGGGCCCTGAAGTCAATTATGCTACCAGTATGTTTTTGGACTGTGTGAAGAAATTGAAGCACCTGGAGGAAACCCACAAGAACTTGGGGAGAATATACAGTACAAAGTCTTCACAAATACCATCCCACATCCAGAATTGAACCAAGAGCACAAGCACTACAAGGAAGAAATGCTAACCACTGCGCTATTGTGCCACCCCAACAGACATATTAATAAATACAAACTTTAACTTTAAATTGCAGCAAACATGTTGCAGATAGTATTTTTTTTCCAAAGTAGAGATTAAGATCATAAGAAAATTTGAAGTTCTCATTACTGGCCCCTAAAGAAGTCTCAGAAATTGGAAGAGAATACTGAGATTACAGTTGCTTCCTGTGTGTTGTTGACTGATGTTTCCTACTACACAGTGTGCCAGAATGTATTTGATTCCTTAAATAGACAATTAAATATTAAAGGCTGTTGCTTCTCACTGAAGAAGGCTGATAGATAACCTTCTGATGGACAAGTCCCTGGAGGATGAAGTATATGAAAAGAAAAAGAAAGTTCAGTCACTTTACTCTCATTCATCTAGTATTCACAGCATTTCAAACAGCTTGGTGGAATAGTCATGACAGTTTCTGTCCCGCCAGTAGCCATATCACCCTGCAGCTCTCAACTGGCTACCCACCGAAGTCAAGCAGGATTGAGCCTGGTCAATACATGTATGGGAGACCTCCTGAGAAGCTATGGTTGCTGCTGGAAGGGGTGTTAGTGTGACCAGTGGGGGGCACCCACCCTGCAGTCTGTGTGGGTCCTAATGCCCAAGTATATTGGCGGGGACACTATACTGTAGTGGGCGCTGTCTTTTGGATGAGACATAGCACAGAGGTCCTGACTCTCAGTGTCATTAAAGATCCCCAGGTTTTTCTCGATTAACCTAAGATTAAATCTCTCTTGATCTAACCTCTCTACTCTTAAATGCACCCACCGAGCAGGAGAGGCCATTTTAAACCGAGGGATTCTACACTCAGGAACTCCAAATTACAGAATAGCAATCTGCCTTAGCAAGATTAAAATACTTAGCTCCAGTCAGGTTTTTTTTCCAGGTGATCATGATAAAGGGACTCTTGCTTGACACTGGCTTCAAGTTCTGCCTGTTTCTGTCTCCCCTCTCTCGTGTGATCTGACTTTCTTTTCCCCTTTCTCTCTTTTCTGTCTTGATTTGATCTTATTTGGTCACTTTCTGGACTTTTGACTGACACTTAATCATTGAGCCAGGATTTAATTAACTAAGGTAAACCAGAAGATTCTTTTGAAGAGTGTTTCTCACACTCAACACAACTCAGTTTAAAGCTCTAGGAAACGGAAATATTGACACTAGTTACTGTACGTATTGCCCATTGTGTCTAGATTCTTAGAGAGACCTCCATTGTCATCTATCTCAGCCTGTAACATTAATTTTATTCTATAATATGAAATTATAATATAGATTCTATAAAAATATAATTTATAATATTATTTATTCTATATCTTAGAATAACATTTTTATACAGTAATAGGGAGATTGATTTCCATTCACTTTTGGGCATCCATTTTGTAGGAAGGGAGATTTAGTTATCTTTTGGATCTGTTTATTAGGACACAAGTTTTTGTTTTCGGTTTTTGACACGTTAAGGCTATTAATAGTGTTTTCAGATTACAGGGATTTCCTAGGTCTGTAAATTGTAGACTTCTGGAATACATAGATTTGTACATACTGTATATGTGAGTAACTGGTGTATGTCATGTAACATTGTGGAGTTGTCTTAATTATTAAGAAAAAGTTGTTTGCCCAAGTTAGATCACCAGTGCTGTGATAGAGAATAGAATGAACTCTTGGCACTCTGTGCCTCACATTTTACCTAGTACACAGGTTATTTCCTGACCCTGCATTTTTCTAACAATATCCAATTTAGGAAGGCATGCTTAATAAAGGATGTGATCACCAAGGTTCTTGGTTTTCTTGTGTCAAAACAATCAATCAGAATTATTGAATTCCAAAAGTCACATTCTGCATTTTTTCAATTTCTTTTCTAATTTAAAATTGAATACTGAGATTCAATTAATTTTTATAGCTGTTTCTATGAGTTGCACCTTTGTTGTGGCCTGTAGAGCTGGCAAAAGCACAACATATTAAACAGAGCTGTGACCAAAGGCATATAAAATAAAAGCACACAGCTCTCCTGCCATTACTACCTTTACAGTAAAGTTTTTACAGCAAAAACAAGGCAGTGCCCCAACCTATTGGAGCTTTGTTGTGTACAGCAAAATAAGGATTTACAATCACAGGATGTAAATGTACTTTTTGTATGCATGACCTGTTGCTTGAGATGCTGCATCTAATGAACACTGCAAGCTATACTTTAAAATAGCATTTTTTTATCTCGCTGTACATTTATTCACCTGTTGCATACAATATGTTGTTGTACAATTAAAAAAAAACCTCCTTCAGTAAGAATACTTGCAGAATTATAATGTAATCTGAAATTAAAGAGGAAGTGCAGTCCCAAATTCTCAGACCAGGTATTAAATTTCAGTAACAAAATAAATTAATTATCAATATCGCAAAATTAAGTAGAAAATTGTGAACTTTATGAAAGTATTGTATGGTCGCCATGTTGTTGCTGGCTGACAAGAAACCACTGTTCTCACCACAGGAGAAAGCAAATTGTGATGTAAAGGCAACCTTCCCTGCTCACTAGTTTCTGTGGTCTTCTTTTTGTCTTTTTAAACTCAGGTGTATACAGTATCTTAAATGATGCCTTACTGTTCAGCATTTGCCTGTTCAGAACATAGTGGTAACACACAGAACAGAGGACCGGATGAGCAGAAAGTCAAACTGTTTTCTTTTCCAAGTAATATTCAATGAGCCAAGAGATGGTAAATAAACGCGGGCACAGATGTTGGTCCCATCGACAAGTTTCTCAATTAAATTTATTGTGATGTACGATTGAATAAGTACAGTTTGTGCAGCAGACATTTCACCCCAGAAACGTTTCGAAGTACTGTAAGTAAGAAGTATTTTTCGGCAAAATCTCCTCAAAGTCGATATAGTATGTTGAATTCAATTCAATTGCACTCATTCAAATCAGTTGTTCAGGCAACAACACAGGCTATGACACAGCAAGTCCTCAACAAATATACTGTAAGTCCTCCTAGAATTTTCTTTTAGGTGTGATACCATTTACCATAAAATAACCATCAATGTAAATGACTTTTTCAAAACCTGAAAAATTAATATGAGTGTGTCTTAGTTGGCAGGTTGCTCTTTATTTGGAATACTTAAAGTATCTAAAACATGTTGTCTTGTATGTGGTGGTTTCATGAAAATATTTAAAATTAATATAGCAAACTTTGCTTGGTCTTAAGTATATTTACAATGTAATTGAGCTGATTTTGCATCACCAGAAGTTTTGTTGCATCGTTCTGAATCGCAAACAATGAGGGCCATATACTGTACAGTAGCGTGATGCATACATTGAAACTTTTTTTTTTGTGATGTAAATTTAATAATTAATAATTTTATTGCAGTTTTGCAGAAATTGCAGTTCTCCTTTAACTGAAATAGTTTACTAGCACATCAAAACTACCCATCCCAGATGTGCTCATCAGCTCTGGACCAAATGTTGTGTGGGTTCACAGTCATTAGAGAGCCAAGGTTCAAATCAGATGTCTCTGGAATATAATGCCTGGACTATAGGACTAACCTTCACTGTGAGCAGAGGTCTGAGTGAATGGTTAATAATTGGGGAGGTACCTGAATGGTTCTTGTAAATTTTATGTACTGTACCTTAACCCTGTAAGAAAGCTCCTAATCCACTCTTGTCAGAACAGTGTAATGAATTTACGAGCTCCCCTCATCATGGGAATGAAAAGCAACAAACTGTCAAAAAAAACTAAACTGCAGTTTTGAGAGTCATAAGAATACTAAAACAATCCACATTAACTATGAGAGAACATGCAAACTCCACAGAGACAGATACCTAATAAAAGCAGGACCTTGGAGCTGTGAAAAAGCAACATCACCTCACTATAAAATGTCATGTATATAACATTTATATGAATTATTGCTGTTTACTGTAATTTACATTATTATACTTCAGCAGTATTATTTCCAAAATGTCATGTTCGTTAGTGAGGTAGTGCATATCCTATCCATTAGTTCATAAATAATACAGTACATGCACAAATTAAGAAAGTTTTTAACAATTGTGGATGTTTCTATTTTATGTCAATGTCTGCTGAAGGACATTCAAAGTTAACAGATATCCATGAATTCGGGTCCTGTACAGCAATTAATAATGAGAAATTTTCTCAGGAGAAGACATTTTACAAAGCAAAATAGATTCATTAAGCCACTAATGTAAATGTTTATCAAAAACTTGTGTTTATTATGCATTTAGAGTAGACATTGAATTTGGTGGATAAAGCAGAGAAGAGCAAATGACACAAAACTGCATGCTTTGAATGAAAATGAATCACAGCAACAAAGATCCACGTGGCTGTGTGAAATGTTAATTGTTGTTTTAACTGCTTTTTATTTCAAATAATTATTTGTTTTGTAATTAATATGCACCACGGCTTTGTATGAGAAAAGGCCACAATCCAAATGGCCAAATGAAATATTGAGGTGGGATGAAAGAAATAGCCTTAACCTTAAAAACTGTAAGTTGTAAGATGATTTTATGTAGGTTTATAATTCTTCCAGTTAAAACAGAATTTAACAATAATAATTTAGAAAGTGGAGAACAGTCAGAACCTTATACAAGTGAATCAAAGTAGATTTTTCAACTTTGATTTAAATGAATTATTTTAATGTATTGTTATGGACTGTAATTTAAATAGTACCCTTTTCATGTGATTTAATGAATGTTAAAAGCTGCTTTTAATAGCATTTAACTCTTTTAATAAGAGTCTGCAGCTGTAATAATTGTCAATTATATATTACTTAGCCCTGGCATTAATTGGTATACAACAAGCAAAATGCCACCGGGCTAAATGATGCCCAATTAATATTTATGAGTATTCAGGTGGACAGGAAATACGCTTGGCATTCAGCTACAGTCTATTTTATTTTATTGTTGGCAGTAATAAACAAATAAAATTGAGATTTGTTAAAGTTATGAATCACTTCATTATTCCATGTAAAGCTATATCTATAGATTTTGTTTCAGAGCTTTTGTTCATGAATACAATAGAGTCTAGTATGTGTATAATTTATAGTATGCAGAGCACAAAACTTACAAATATTAGCCATAAAAAGTATGCACAGAGGGTCAGTCCAGTCTGTGCTCCATGTCACTTTTAAAACAAATACTGTGTACATGGTCTCAATCTGTTGGAATCTTCTCAGGGAGTGAAGACACAATGATTGTTTGATACAAGGATACGGATATAGAAGCTTAAAATTCTACCTCCTCATCTTCCAAATATATGTGAATTTTCTCACAAATCAAATCCATTACAATCTCTTTATATCCCAAACATACCGTACTTTTAGCAGGATGTTGTCAGGATCTGACACCACTCTTGAATTTATAAAGTCATAACATTGTTTCTGGCAGCATGGTGGTGCAGTGGATAGCATTGCTTCCTCACAGTGGTGGGGCAGTGAGTTCAATTCTGGACCTGGGATGCACAAAGTTTGTATGTTCTCTCTGTATTCACATGGGTTTCCTCTGGGTGCTCTAGTTTTTTCCCCACAGTCCAAAGACATACTGGTAGGTTAATTGGCTTCTGAGAAAAATGGCCTTAAAATTAAGTACAGTATGTGCTTGTTTGTGTCTGTTTTTGCTGTGCAATGGACTGGCACCAAATCCAGGTTTTCCCTGATTTGTGACTGTTGCATGCTGGGATAGGCTCTGGCTCCCCTGCAACAAAATGTACAGCAACATATTTTATTCTAAATGATTAAGATCTTTTTCATTTTAATGTTCTATAAAAGAGAAAATACATAAATTTAATGTCTTTTGTGTTGTAAAACACCCTAAGACAAGAGAGAAATCCCTGTAAATTTTTAAAAAATATATATTATTTGAAAATATAACAATATAAGCAGCTGATAGGCATTTTAGATTCTTCAAAGGAAAGGAGTTTTCCATGAAAAATACGACTGAGATGTGTGATGTCTTTGCATCTGCAAGATAATTTGCAAGTAACAAATCAGAGATATTGAGAGATCCTACTGTATTTTTGACAAATTTCATTTATTTATTTTTTGGACAGAAACCTGGATGATGGGAAAAGGACACCGGCTTCTTTTGGTAATAAAAGATAAGTCAGTGAAATTTCTTTTCTTTACGCATCACAGAATCAAAATTCAGATTATGTATATTTAGTTGGTTCATCTTTCAGTAAGGGATAATCCAGTATTTTTTATTCAGTTTTAGTTCTCAGAATATGCCAAACAATATGGAGGTCTGGTCTTAGAAAATACTTATATTTTTTCTAATACTTTTCCACACACCAGTGTAGTCATCCTCAGATGGCATCCCAAGTAGTCTAACAAATGTATCCACTTACAGTATGAGCAGTCATCAACAACATACAGTGGTGTGAAAAAGTGTTTGCCCCCTTCCTGATTTCTTATTTTTTTGCATGTTTGTCACACTAAAATGTTTCAGATCATCAAACAAATTGAAATATTAGACAAAGGTAACATAAGTAAACACAAAATGCAGTTTTTAAATGAAGGTTTTTATTATTAAGTGAAAAAAAAATCCAAACCTACATGGCCCTGTGTGAAAAAGTGATTGCCCCCCCCCCCGTTAAAACATAAATCAACTGTGGTTTATCACATCTTTGGAAAGCTGAGTTCAATTTCTCTAGCCACACCCAGGTCTGATTACTGCCACACCTGTTCTCAATCAAGAAATCACTTAAATAGGACCTGCCTGACAAAGTGACGTAGACCAAAAGATCCTCAAAAGCTAGACATCATGCTGCGATCCAAAGAAATTCAGGAACGAATGAGAAACAGAGTAATTGAGATTTATCAGTCTGGAAAAGGTTATAAAGCCATTTCTAAAGCTTTGGGACTCCAGCGAACCACAGTGAGAACCATTATCCACAAATGGCGAAAACATGGAACAGTGGTGAACCTTCCCAGGAGTGCCAGGCCGACCAAAATTACCCCAAGAGCGCAGCGACGACTCATCCAAGAGGACAGAAAAAACCCCACAACAACATCCAAAGAACTGCAGGCTTCACTTGCCTGACTCCACCATAAGAAAGAGACTGGGCAAAAATGGCCTGCATGGCAGAGTTCCAAGACAAAAACCACTGCTGAGCAAAAAGAACATAAAGGCTCGTCTCAGTTTTGCCAGAAAACATCTTGATGATCCCCAAGACTTTTGGGAAAATACTCTGTGGACTGACGAGACAAAAGTTGAACTTTTTGGAAGGTGTGTGTCCCATTACATCTGGTGTAAAAGTAACAGCATTTCAGAAAAGGAACATCATACCAACAGTAAAATATGGTGGTGGTAGTGTGATGGTCTGGGGCTGTTTTGCTGCTTCAGGACCTGGAAGACTTGCTGTGGTAAATGGAACCATGAATTCTGCTGTCTACCAAAAAATCCTGAAGGAGAATGTCCGGCCATCTGTTCGTGACCTCAAGCTGAAGCGCACTTGGGTTCTGCAGCAGGACAATGATCCAAAACACACCAGCAAGTCCACCTCTGAATGGCTTAAGAAATACAAAATGAAGACTTTGGAGTGGCCTAGTCAAAGTCCTGACCTGAATCTGATTGAGATGTTGTGGCATGACCTTAAAAAAGCGGTTAAGGCTCGAAAACCCTCCAATGTTGCTGAATTACAACAATTCTGCAAAGATGAGTGGGCCAAAATTCCTCCACAGCGCTGTAAAAGACTCATTGCCAGTTATCGCAAACGCTTGATTGCAGTTGTTGCTGCTAAGGGTGGCCCAACCAGTTATTAGGTTTAGGGGGCAATCACTTTTTCACACAGGGCCATGTAGGTTTGGATTTTTTTTCCCTTAATAATAAAAACCTTCATTTAAAAACTGCATTTTGTGTTTACTTGTGTTATCTTTGTCTAATATTTCAATTTGTTTGATGATCTGAAACATTTCAGTGTGACAAACATGCAAAAAAATAAGAGATCAGGAAGGGGGCAAACACTTTTTCACACCACTGTATGTGATTATAACATTTGTGGCTTCCTGAAGTGTGCACAGTTTTAGAAACAGCTTACAGTATCTACTGTATCATATACTGTATTTAAGTACTTTGTTGCACATTTTACACCTTAGAAAAACACCAGTTTGCCATTCCATGGATAATTTAATGTAAAAGAAAAAATATGTAAGAAAAAAATAACTTCTGGCTATATACTTCTGAGTATAAATTTTAGTTGAATCTAAGCCAGAATTAAACATACAGTAGGTGCACCCCTACACATGAAAAGAAAGAAAAAACATGTCCAAATTTAATGAATAGATATTATCACTTATGGGAGGTTATGAAAATAGAGTATTTCTGAAAATAAGCCAAGCAGGTTAGGCAATAATTAAAATAATCATAACCCCAGATTGTAAAACATATGCCAAGAATATGCTCAAGTGTTTGGTGCAGATGCAGCCATTTAGAATGCACAAGGAGTCAGTCAGCATATCACAATATCACGGACAGCAGTATGTCATGGCTTTTTTATGTCGCCAGATAATCTAATGCAGTCCTTAAAGTACCGCAGCTGTGCGTGGATGTGACACAATTGGTACATCAGTATGTGTTTATTTTACCCATTTGTGCTTTCCTGTGATAATCATACTGTATGCATACTAGAGACAATTTAATTAAATACAATGATTAGGTCCAGAGACATGATGTTTATACCACATTGCTACAACCAAATAAGATACTGTATATCACAATTTTGTATAATTGTAATAGAATGATCATGTTTTATTTACATTTGGTATACAGAATTATTTATGGAAGCCCGTTTCCGCCAGGGATTAAAAAACACGCTATGGTATCTCAGAATTGCGACTTAGTATCTCAGAATTCCGACTTTTTATCTCACATTTGTATGGAAGCCTGTTTCTGCCAGGGAGTAAAAAATTCCATAATTATTAGTAATTTTGCATAGTGATTAGAAAAAAAATAATTTTAGATCTTAATTACAAAAATATTGTAATAAAAAAAATGTGTCTTCATGCTTCTTCAGTTATTATGAATGGTCCCCAAGTCTGGCTAAGATTTATAAAGATATGTTACATTTCTGTACCTGCAGCTGCTCAATGATTGATCTTTCAATGCTTGCAGGAAACTGAAAACTAATAGTTACTGCCAAATTAATCGTAAAAATTTAATTCCTTCCATTCGGAACAAGATAAGCATTATTTTCTCTGACTTTATTCTTCTAATCATTAAAATAATCATCTTGTTGTTTTTACAATTTTGATTCAAACACAGATACTTAGAATTTCAATAATAATTCCTTTTTCTGGACACTAAACCCAAAGCGCTTTACAGATAATGCAGACTTCCCTCTACCACTAATGTGCAGCATCCACCTGCATGATGCAACAGCAGCCATAGTGCGCCAGTACTCTCACCACACACCAGCTATCAGTGGGGAGGAGAACAGTGATGAAGCCAATTCACAGATGGGGATTAGTAAAGGCCGATGGGAAATTTGGCCAGGATGCCAGGGTACACCCCTACTCTTTTCGAGAAACACCCTGGGATTTTTAATGACCACAGAGAGTCAGGACCTTGGCTTTACGTGCTGAAGGACAGCACATTTTACAGTGTAGTATCCCCGTCACTATATTTGGACATTAGGACCCACATAGACCACAGGGTGAGCACCTCCTACTGGCCCCACTGACACCTCTTTCAACAGCAACCATAACTTTTCCAGGTCTCCCATCCAGGTACTGATGAAGCTCACACCTGCTTAGTTTCAGTGGGTTGCCAGTTGCGAGTTGCTGGGTGATATGGCCGCTGGAATTATCTATTAATCTATTGTTTTATTATCTAAAAACGTCTTCCAGCCTATTATCCCTATTATTGGAGTGTAGATCCAGATGCTGTCTAGCTTTTAGGGACCAGAGGAGAAATGAAGAAGTAATTGGATTATTTCCCCTTAATTTTTGAAGTAATTAATACTTTTGTAATGTAGAAAATACAAAAAAAAAGAAAATGACAAGGGATTACTTGCAATGCAAAACTCCAACAATTCTGAATTTCTGAATACATCAAGCATACCCTAAGTGACTGTTCTGCAACAGCAATCCCGCTGCATTTAAGTAGATTTCCTTTGAGATTTTTTGTGTTCATTTTTGGGAAAACCTCACAAATTAGCCAGATTCTTTTTTCTCCTTTGGGATTTACAGCCCTGTTTAAAATTTTAATTGTTATTGAATTTCCCAAGAAAGTTAAAAAAATGCTTTAGGAAGGAGCTATGTTAAGAGTAAACATTTAACTGTAGTCAAACCTTACTTACCATATTTATTACTAGGGAACAAGTAAAAGGTTTAGTTCATGCTGAAAAGAGAAAAAAGAAAAGATGTTTCAGCTCTGGAGTCTTCTTCGGGTGTAAGTATTCTTCGGGTATAGTATTTATTACTATATAATTAAACATATCTGAGTATGAAATGTAGCTCTTTAGAGGTTATGTTCTTTGTTAAAATAAATTTAAAACATATCACGCAATACAGCTTTCTGGAAACCTGATTTTTTCTTTTTTAAGGGAACATATTTTAAAGGGCATATTGGATGTAATTTAATGCTAAAGCAGTTTTTTTAAAAGTAACTACTTTAATCTTGCTATATTTATCTCTATCCCTGACAAGAGGAATTTTGTGAATGACCTTTTAGCAACAGAACTAATAATCTACAGGAAAATATGTTTCTTGAAAAAAAAAGGAGTAAGAACAAAATTGCAAAAATTAGAATGATTTACGTAAACAAATTGTTTCAGGGAAAACACAAATCTTTTAGTTTTGAATTTTGAATGTCACATTTAAGGCAATACCATCTATAAATTCTTTCAGATTTTGACACTAGGTTTGTACATAAAATGGTATGGGGCAAACAGATTTAAGATGTCTGGCATGCCATTTAATAATGTTCAAGTAATAAGAAAAAAACAGCTTTATGTTCTTAGTTACTTTCTATTTTATCTTCTCACATTGTTTTGCTCATAATGCAATATAATTGTCCCAACAGTTCCCTTGCCTGCTATGCCTGGGTCGTTATCTACGCATTTTAGCACAAATCGCATTATTCGGAGATCCAAACAAATGTTTGGAAGAAGGATAAACCCTAATTTCTCTCCATTATCAGCTCTTTATTGCATAAAACACAGTGGTTTTCAGCTCAGAAGCTTAGCGAGATTGGTCTAGTCAGAACTAGGTTGTGAGACATTCAATTAAATCCAGGTTGCAGATATACAGTACTGTAAGAAGTGCTTTTGAACCAGTAGATGATCAGTTCCATTCATTAAGCAATTTTACAGCTACAGTGTACTGTATACCTAAATTGGCGTATTGGAGACTTTTTGTCCATAATGGCTGCTCAGTTGGGTGTTTTCCTCCTATTTGTAAATTGCTTTGGGAATTAAAGTGCTATATAAATGCAATGAATTATTATTACCAATAATGCAAGCCTTTAGAGGATTATTTCCCAGTTTTCATCATAATAATGTCTCAAGGCCATTCCTTGTGTCAATCCAATGCAGCCACCCTTTAGTTTATTGTAAAAGGATTCTTCTTTGTCCATGTAGTCAGGCAATCATCCTTCAAGTGCACTGGGTTTAAAGTAAACAATACATATTTATATTTTTTTCTTTGTTACAATCTCATGACAAGGTATGTAACTGCCTAAATGTCCTTAAAACATTTTACCAATTAATTTTATCAAGGACACAAAATCGCATAAAGGTGAGATGTGATACGACTTAAAGGGGTCATTGGATCAATGTGGTAAACAGATTTCTTTAAAAAAGAATTGTTTATTAAAAAAAAAACTTATCTACAATCCCAGTTGATGGAATAGTAGAAAGACTGCCTTTTGAATATATGGATTTGAACCCCTCATTTTCTCTTCTTTTGTTTCAGATCAAAAAGACAAAGCTGGCCATCACTGTATTAGATATTGCACACATACTGTAGCATTCGTGTTATTTTAAGATGGGATTATTGTGACTTTGTCAGATCGTTATTCTACAGTCATGGGGTAGTTGTCTCTGGCTGGCTCTCATGGGCCTGAGGCTTTTCAGCATGTTGAAATTTTTCAGCGTATAACATCAGTCTACGTATGTCAGAGAATACTTTCCTTGAGGACTTTGTTCATCACCAAATACTCCCTTCCTAATAGTGCAAGGATAAATTTTTTTTTTGACAAAGCCAAGACACTTGATTTTATGGCATGTATTTTAACATTTGACAAAATGTTACTTTTTCTACTTTTAACAATTTTACAGAAATGAGGAATAGGCTGTATTAAATATGTATCAAATGCATTTAACTTCTGAATCACATCATTACAAAGAATTTACCTTGACAGACATTAATTGAAAATTTAATTGTTAAATAATTATTTGATTGTATTAATTAAATATGGTTCCAACTTTACTGTTCACTGAAATATGTACTTTGGTTTGTTTATTACTTTATAACAATTAGTAGTGTGGTCAAGCCCTTATTAAGGTGGAAGAGACAATTTGAATAGACAGCATTACTGGGGTTACTCACATGGTTGAGGAAAATGACAGTCCATCTGTGAAGACGGGGCTGTTATAACCCCTGTTACACCATACAATAAAGAATTCTTCATTTATCAGAACTAAAGATAGCATATGAACATGATAGCAGATACAAAAAGTACTGTTCCAATTAACCTTTCATTTGCTATAGTAGCATGGCCACATAGACTAGAGAAAAAATTGTTCGAAACATGTTTCTCCTGGAGAATAACATTTGAGCAACGGAGAAAAAAGAAATTAAATGAGAACACAGAAGTAGAGTTCTTAATTGCAAAACAAGGACAGCATGCTTGATGTGGATTGGGTTTGACGTTGAACCAAGCATCAGAGGACCAGTGGTATCACCGTTTGGTACGGCAACACCTCTTCTCGAGAAAGAAAGGCCCTGCAAAGAATGGTCAATATGGCCCAGAAGATCATCGGCTGTGGTCTCACCGAGATTAAACAGCTCTATGAGGACCGCTGCCGTGGTAGAATTCTGGCCATCACAGAGGACAGTCACCACCCCGGGCATGAGCTCTTCACCCCACTGCCCTCAGGCAAGAGATACAAGAGCATACGGACACTTATCACTAGATCCTTCAATAGCTTCTATCCACAAACAGTGTGGTTGGCGAACACATTTAGGCATGCCCCTCGGACCACACCTATACCATTTACCTCATTATGATTTCTTATTTATTGCACATTTCCAGTCATTGTTTACACGTCTGCATTGTTTACATTCAAACTGTTTACTTGTTTACTTGTACACTGTCTACTGTTTGTTTGTACTGTATATGGTCTTGATGCACTGTCTGCACTTTGTGTTTTTACACTTGTTTTAACAATCAAGAGACTTTCTGCAAGTAAGAATTCCATTGTACCGGTACATGTACCGGTTACATATGGCAATAAAGTTCAAGTTCAAGTTCCTGCTCAAGGGATTAAAACTCAATGACTAGGATTTAATCTAAAGAATGGCCAAATTGGGTTCAATGCTGTAACCACTTTAGCTACTAACTGATGATTTGTTGAAGAAAAGTGGATTGGTTAGGGTGTTTGGCAAAAGCTAGGCATTTTCCCTGCTTTGGTCAGGTATAAAATGGTCCCTGGATTGCATAGTTTAGAGTCAAGTCTGAACTAGGAAGTAGACTGCTATTACCAGGAGCAGGGATGATATGACAGAGATATTGATGAGACACATTTTTAAGAGGCATTAATGACTAGGTGGGCTTCTGAGTAACATACAGTAGGAAAGAGGTGTGTGATGACTCCATTGATGTGGGAGGTCAGTGACCCAAGATGAAGTAGGGAGGTGGTGCAGCGCAGGAGCCAAACTGAGAATCCACTGAAAGGAAGCAGGTATCCATAGTTTTAGAAACATTTCTAAGATACAGGTATAAAGGAGGGGATGAGGCTTTCTAGGGATGCGTTTCCACTGGAGCTCTGAGAAGTGACGACATCACCATGCGGAGACAGATAGGAAGGAGTAAGAGAATTAGGGCCCACTATCGCAACCTCTTGAGTGCTAGCTGGGGATGGAGGAAAGGGCGGGCAATTGCTTGGTGGAGCACTGGAGTTGGATTTCCTTTGAAAACATGAAATGTTTCCTTTGAAAGATGAAATGCATGGCATCATCACCACTATTCAAGAAGAAAGGCAGCATGACAGGTTATTTCCAAGTCAGAGGTACAGCAGGTGAGACTGGAGAGGCTTGCTTAGGAAACATGATGTGCTTGGAGAGAACGCAACGAACTAAAGAGTTGTAAACAGACTGTAGTTGCTGGATTGGGGTCGATGGAAGTTGGCATTGAGACCGACCACTGGGAAACTTGCTACTAGACAGAGCCTGTGTTTAGTTTTGCATATAGAGGAGTTCTGTGTCTTGCTGAGCCTGTGGGAGCATGGAAGGTTGGTCTCCTTCCAGCAGGCTGAAGAAGAAAGGAGAGCTACAGACAGCTGCATGGTAAGGAGTATCTCTGGTGACAGTAAATGTCGAATGCCAAAACAAAATTTTCAAGTGAGTAAGCGAGAAGTTTTAGATTTATTCAAAGCTATGTAAAAGAGGATGAGACAAGGGTTTGACTTAACTTCTGTTTATACTACATATATCACTAAAATACAAAAAATAAAATACAGTGCATTTTGTAGGTTAAAATTGAAGTATTTTGACTTAAAAAAATCTTTAATCAATTTATATATTTACAGGGAAAAATAATACAAATTAGTTTGTCATTTTCAATGGTTTCTTTTTTATAGCTGTTTAACATCAGTCTGATTTTGTCTGTACACCAAGACACTAGATTTCTCGTAATGTAAAAATGGAAAACCATGATAGTTTACATTTACCCTTTTTCTTCCTACTCATTCCACGTGTGTTAAAGGATCCTGGGACTATTGATGCTACTCATTGAAGCCAATATGCTGACTTCTTTCAATAAGCTGAAATGTAGCTATGCAACAGCAATATTATTTACTGCATGAAACAAATGCCCAATATGACATGTAGCTTGGCAACCCCATATTAAAATATTATCACCTTCAAAACTAGCAATGAAATTGTAGTATACAGCATGAAGTCATGCTCAATAGATACAGTAATACCATTTGAGCATAGAACGCTTGATGTCTAAATTTTAGCAGTTCAGATTCATGCTGTATTTATATTGAGCCATTTTTAAAATCACATTCATTGATGACTAAATTACTTTGAAAATTTTCATTTATAAAGTTCACCACTTTCTGTCATTTAGTTAATTGATTGACAGTTATTCATCTTTTGTCAAAACAGTTTTGTGTGTGTATTTTCTTGTAAACTCAGTAATGCAGAGTGTCTTTTGTGAGTTAAGGGTTGGAGAAAACTGTTAGCTCTGGTAATGGTAAATTTAATTATGTATGTAACCTCTGTAAATTAATTATTATTGCACCATTGCTCGTAGCAAAGTAAAAATAATGTCAAAATATTTTAAATTATTGTTAAATTTGTTTTGTATCCTTCACCCAATGGCAATCGTGCTTATCTGAATAAAAAAAACAATCTGACATCAAAAGTTTGAGCCTACAGGTAGGTCATGTCACAAGCCAATCCCACAACTGACTGGAATTGTCTTAAATCCGTAGGAGTAGGGCTAGAAAAAGCCACCCAGTGCTTTCTAAACTTTCCAGCAAAGAGTGGCTCCTATGACCTTCTGCACTGATATTAGTAAGAGAAGGTGATGCATCATTCCTCATCAGACCTGGGTCTGCTGGTGGGCACGTTCGGGGAGCCTGTTGGCATGTTTCATTTGCCCCACTGTCAGAATTTGACAAACATCCAACTGGATGAAAAAAAAAACAAAAAAATCAATGTTTGATTCTGTAAAATCTCAGTGGCGAGGTGTTTGAGAACTGATTACTTTTATTAGTTGATCCCCCCCAATACTGGGTATTTTTTTAATTCTGAAAACAATATAATCAGCTTTACATATATAAATATTGTGCCAAAATAAGTTAGTTATTAAGCCACGCAATGCTCACTCCATGCTTTTTCATTGGTGGTGAAGGCAAACAGCATAATTTCTCAAGATGTATCTAGTACCCGTGTGAGTCAGTGTAATAACAGAAATGTGAAGTCTACATCAAAGTTGTAAACCTATTAACTCAGACATGCATCATTAATCACTGCCATATGACAAAAAAGACAACTTTTTTTATTAAAATAATTGCTCCACTGAAAGTTTAACAGTTAACCTATCAAAAAAGTACTTGTCTGTAAAGGAAGTAAAATACAGAATCTCAAAGATTAAAAATATATTTTTAAAAAAACAGACTAAACATGTATTCAATATAGAACAGATTAGAAATGAAGAAGTGTATTACAGCATTGAAATATTTTGTTCTTTTGAACAGAATGATTACACTATTAAAAAATGCATAACAAAAAAATGTACACAAATCACAAGGATTAATTTATTCCAGCTGTGCTTAATCATTTGATCACCTAGTTTCAAAGCACAAGAGTTATTTTATAAGGTTTATGAAGAAAGTAAGAAAAAAAGAAGGAAGAGAACTATGAGCTCATGAAGGCTGAAACATTTTTTAGCCTTCATTTGATTTGTAATCCCAAGGACAAAGTTGAATATCATGCATTAACTACTACTTAAAGCCTGTCAGTAATCCTACATACTTGAAATGATCTCTTTTATGAGATATGCTGCATGCTTGCCCTTACGAATTTAACTGATACGATGCTTAACTCTTCTTTTAATTGTTGTGAACTGGTCTAGTACAGTATAATGTCAATAGAGCAAATGAGAATAGGGACATGAAGGGCCCCTAAATTCAAACCATTTAGTTGCTTTCATCTCATAGGTCATTTAAAAACCTAATGTATATGGAATGAACATAGAAGCTTGTAATGCTATTCACTTGTAAAAATCTGTAGAACATCGAGAGGTGGATCAATATTTATTTATTCTGTGGAATCAAAGACCTCATAACTTTGCTTCACATAGTCTGGGAACAGTCTGCCTTTTAATTAGAGGCACTGACCATCCACTGCACCAACAAGAAATGCTCATCCAACCTCCCTATACATAAGATACAATAACTTATATGGCATGTGTTATTGCCAAAAGAACACTAATGACTTATATTTTTTATAAATATACATTGTTTATAACATATGAGTAACATTTATTTTAAAAATTTGCTTATTAAAACATTTATCTTCACTGTGCATTTCAGTGCTCCAGGTGTCTATATTTCCTGTTGGATAAGCTGTATTTTCTGTACAGTAATCATTGCTATCGGAGGTACTCTCATTAATCTGTCATTTTTTGAGCCAGGTTGAGAGCGAGGGTGGCAATGTACCACATTTAAAGCATTGTCACTAATCACTATTGTATTTGCATAATTGTTTTCTTTGACATAGTACAGATTGATTTGTAAATTAATCTCACTCACCCAGAATGAGAAACATGAACAGAAACTGAAAGGAAAACAATTTAGTCAGACCATGTGGCAGCAAAACTATAGAAACGGATGGACTGTAAGGCATACGGCCACCATTGCAGGTTGTGAGAGCCGACTTACCAGAACGGTGACGTCACCGCCCTTCCCTGTGAATAGCAGGGACCACAGCCATCGGGCTGATGAGAGATTTCCCTTTAGCTCAAGTGGCTGGGTCCCTGTTGAGTGACGCCGGAGGCCCGGGTTCGAGTCCCTGATGGGGGGGCCAACCTGAGGTGGCAGTGGTTAGAGCACCCACGTGACCCTTTTAGCGTTACAATACTAAATGGGATGTTGAGCAGAAGCAGCTTTCATTTCTAAATGAGATACACAAATGTCAAGGGGATAGTGTGTGAGCCATCTATTTCTATATGCTTTCAATTTTACAATATTTACTTTTTGAGAAGTTAACAGTTTTAAGCATAATCAATGCTAAATAAGCTTGCAAAATTATTCTCAAAGCCTTGTGATTCATTTGTGTTGTGTAGCATAGCAGCTACCCCCAACCCTAATGAACTACCATGGTATGTAATCGTTGAATATCTGCATTTTGACAAGCCAAACATTTAGGTGATAGGAACTATATTATGGTTCAGCAAGTCTTTCAGTAACACTTTATTTTAGGGATATCCTATAAGCCAAGCATTAGTACAGTACACAATTAATGTACAGTAATACATGTATTTGTATCCAAACATATAAGGTATAGATTAATTAAGAAGTAACTGCAGGTAATAACTGCCTAGCTATAATTAATACAGGGCTTGTCCATGATTTGTTACATGCTAGTATGTCACTCAAAGAAGCAAAACCAAAATCACAGGCTACCATTAAAACAGTGTTATATGATTTTCTGAAATTAGTAGATAAAACATTACAACCACACATGCTGATGCTGCCACCATGCAAACACTGCAACGCTACCACTAGAGGTGGATATTTTCTGTTCTTCAAATTACGTTTGAAATGCTGAAAATGTAATGGGCACACAAAAGTAAGGAAAACAGTTTGAATATTAATGTATCCTGTTCTGAGTTAAGAAAAAATAAAACAAAAAAATCTTAGTGATAGCTTACATGTACAGTATGTACACCTTCAGTAACTTACCTTACACAGTAGTGGCTGGAAAAGGGTTTCAGTTGAAATCATAATACTTCTGCTTTAACCTCTATACTCCACATAATGCATAATTTTGTCTGCCATTCTGAGAATTCAAAAAGAGCAATAAGAGAGTATTTATTAAACTAAAGGGGCAGCCAGTGTTTCAGTTGGATAAACTATCTCCAAGCGAGCAGCTTTAAAGGTTACCGTCTTCAAATTCTCCCAGCAGTGTGTTTTCACGAAGGATATGTGCCTAGTATCTGGCCATCAAGCTACAATATTTCTAATTCATGTGTCTTTCCTAATCTTTTGAATGCTAAGTGGAGATTAATTTGGACTGTTTACATACCATTCTTCATGTTAAAATAGCTTGATTTCTATTTGTTGTTCTCTTTATGAATGTTTCAACACATCAAATTTAGTTTTGAAGTGCAGGGAGAAGAAAGCCTTACAGGAATTTGACAATCATTTTCTCACTTTAGCACAGGACACTTGTGATCATTCTGGGAATGGATGGATGACAGATTCATCTTTCACCATTTTCTAATATCTTTCCCAAAAAAACCTAAAACCATGCCCCATTTTCTGTTAAAAACGGACATAGATGCACAGTAAGTTATGTTCCTTTATATTAAAAGCTGTCAAATTGATATCTTTAGTATATTTCAGTGATGTCATCAGTCCACAGGAGTTATGTAACACCGCTGCACTAACCTGATGAATGCAGTGGTCTTGAGACAGGAGGCTGAATCCAAAATGTGGGCGCAGGTACAGTAGGTGTGTAGGCAAACAAAGTGAAACTAGTAATCCGAAGCCGTATTCAAGCAAAAAGGGTTCCATGAATAGGGTGTTATCTGAAAATGTTGTTCAAAGCTTTAGCAAAATTAGTAGGGGTCCAAAACAAGAAATCACTCTGGGATCACAAAGGGTGATCCGTGAGAGTAGTAATGTAAACTGTATGCTGCATTTGATACATCTTCCTGGGCGCTCTCATATTAAGTTGAGAATTAAGAACTTCACCAAGATTAAGACATTATATAATCTCCATATCACTTAACATTCCCACTTAAGTAGTTCAGATCCTTACTTAGAATTTTATTTTCAGAATATGGAGACAGTGTTCAGTAAGTCTAAGCATCATGGAGAATATACTGTATCTTTTCATCTTACAACAGATAACCCTGTACAGATGCAGCCATTCAAAATGCACGGGCGATACCGCATTATTTTGCGGTGCGCTTTACGCGGTCTACCGCGAGTTACCGTAAATTCTCCTATAATACCGCAATTAAAATAATAGTATCCGGAATTTCCGCAAGGTGGAGCTAATAAAGCTCAACCTCTCATGTTTGAGCTGTCGCCATCAAAGTCTTTAACGAAGATATTCCTAATAGTATTAATAATGAATGACCTTGGACAAGCTGTAAACTCAAAGTATTGCCCTGGTCCACATTCTATTTTCATTGACCGTCTTTGTAAAAGTAACACCACAGCATTTCGCAATCACGCATTTGTTTCCAATCATGCAAAGTACAGTAATTTTTGAGAATCGATTCACCATGCCTTTCACATGCTCATAAAAGAGATTGATTTAGGAACATAAACATATTACCGTATGCAAACTGTACTGTATACAGTATGTATATTTAATGTCTTAACTGTGCCCGTTTAAGTATTGAATATTTATATGGAATTTTACCACTGAAGGGAAATCTTAGTACCTGAGCATAAAAAGAATAGAAGCATACTGTAACGCGTGTGAAGGCCATAAACAATATTAATTTTGGAACTTAAACATACAGTATATTGCTGGTCTCAGTACTTTAAAGAAAACATACACACCAGTATTCCATTTCTCCCTAAACATTTAAGCATCGAAGTCTTTAACTAACGTGATACCGGAGTCAACAAGCATACTTTTAGAATTTGATTAAAAGGGAATATAATATGGAATCGCGTATCTAAAGAAATTAATAACGATAATTATGTTCATGTACCGCAACACAAGAATAGTACACGCTGTACATTGTCTGTTGCAACATAAATTGCAAAAATGCACTTGGAATCTGTCCAAGCCCTACTTTGTCAGGCATTTTCTTTTATTGCAACGGACATAAAAACTCCCTTGCTTTTAACAGAGCGTTTCATAATTTCTAACTATGAAAATTATTTAAACTGCGACACTTATTCAACCAGAGCTCGAAATATCACAAGGATCCTCTAGAGCACAGCAAAGACTGTATTAAAAGAATCGCATATCTAAAGAAATTAATAAGATATAATTATATTCGTGTACTGCGACAGGGCTGTGTAGGGCTGTTTCACCTCTCTCTTCATGTGACTCTATTCAAAAGCCATTTAGCAAAGAGGGGATGAGAAGAGTGACAAACTAGTATACTTTAGATCTTTTTTTCTGAACCGGGTAAAATCTGATCATGTTTCTCTATAACAATAATAAAAAACATTATTTTACATATCACCTTTAAAAGTGGCATCTCAAAGCAATACAGTAGATGGAAAAACAGTTAAAAGGACCAAAGTAAATACCAGACAAACGCAAACACATTTTTAATAAAATGCTTTTATTCATTCAGCAGAGAGTGAGAGGGACATCCAGCAGAGAGAGACACACACACCGGTTTTCATTGACAAAAAGTAATTGTTTTTTTACATTCCTCTTGTCTAACAGGAATGTTTTGTTTGTGGACAGACTGTTAGACTAGAGGAAAAGAGCGCCTCCTTCTACGAAGCATTTCATTGATCCGATCACAAATTCTTTTCCAGTCGCACGAAGTAAGGGTTGAGAATCTCCGATTCACCATGCTACTAATGGTTTCCCGGAGATTGCAAGGCAAGGCACTTTTGCCTCTGGACCCATCGAAATTTACAGACGTGGTCCACCCCCAGTAAATTTCAAAAGTCATAAGATTTCGAAACACGGGGGCGGCGTAGCGGTCGGCTCTTGCTTTCCCATCCAATGAAAGGCAGGTTCCTTTTGCCGAAGTCGGCAGATGACCTGGTCCTGCTGTCGCCCACAGAACAGAGGCTGCGGCAGAACCTGGCACTGCTGGAGCAGCACTGTCAGACCTGGGCGCTGACAGTCAATCTAGACAAGACCAGAGTTATGGTTTTCCAGAAAAAAAAGCCAGACCTCAGGGAAACAGGTACAAATTCATACTTAACAACAACACATTAACACCTAACAACGGGAGCAGGGCCGAATTAGGCCAGTACCCACTATTGTTAAACATACAGAAAAGAATATTAATGTATTGGCTTTAGTATTAGCCATACAGAACATTAAAGTGCCCCTTTCCATTCAGCGGGTGTCTGAGCCGCTGTGTTCTATCTTCTGACAGTCGCTGTTGTGAATGTCTGTAGAGTGTATCTTATTTTTAGTACTATATTTTTATATTATATTCCCTATTAATCAAACTCTAAGAGCATGTATCGGCTTGTCCCCCCCTCTCGCCCCTCTCTGTGTACAGTAGAGCCTCCTGTCCAGCCAGCACATGTCCACAGACATTCACAACAGCGACATATCATAAAACTTTTGCACATATAGTTAAATTATTAGTTGTTTTTCAGGAAGTTAAAAAAAACACTTGAATTACTTATCCAGTCTCTCGAAATAAAGTTATTTTTCAAGCAATGCAACAAACGTAGGGCAATGCGTTTTTTTTTAATCCAACATTGACAGCCACATCTTAAATCTTGTCAGTCAGCTCTTTTTTCTCTATTTGAATTGTGGCGATTCAAACAACCTGGGATAACAAGTGGTCTCAAAGTCACCGAGCTCACAGAGCTTCAACAACAGATGACAATTCCCTTAGTCCTTCCTTAGTCTTCCTGAAATTGTCGGATTATGAGTGAATAAAAGCATCTTATTAAAAACACGTTTGCGTTTGTTTGGGAGCTATATTATGTATTTTTCATATGTAAGATATAATGATGTGTTCCCGCTTACACATTGCACGACTTTAAAAGCTAGAAAAACAGGTTTCGATTCACATTATCTGGCGAGCCTTGTTTTGTCAAAGGACAGCACAAAAAAAACAGACAATACACAGGGGGGGGAGGGCAAGCGAGAGAGAGAGTTTTTTACCCTCTGTCAAAAAAACCCAAATCACCCGGGGCAGAGACTCTGGGGGGATCATTGTGTGGTACAGAGCGGAGCTCAGTCAATCCAAACAAGTACAGTAGTAAAGAGAGAAAAGTCAACAATTGATTTAAGGACGATCTGTCAAAGTGCAATGAAATACAATATTGTTGTTGTTGCTGTTATTGTTGTTTTATCCTGTAAAGCGTTTTGAGAAGCCACCTTTAAAGGCGATATATAAAAGCGCTGATTCTTATGGAATGTGTTCCGCCGGGGAACAAGTATAACCTTGTTCATGCACAAACAGTGGCATGTTACATTATTAATTTGGGTGTCTCCTCTTTCCAGAAAGCTCTAAATTGCATTTTGAGTGCGGTTTTTGACTTTTTTTAAATTGCAACCCGTAAATAAAGCTGATACTGTTTAGACTTATATTAGGATTTAGACTTATATTAGGATTATATACTTTGTGAAAAGTGATAGTCTTTTAACCTTTTCTGTGAATTCACTTGTTATCTAACAAATGCATACTTTTAGAATTTGATTAACAGGGAATATAATATGGAATTGCGTATCTAAACAAATTAATAACGATATAATTATATTCATGTACTGTCTGGCGGAATAAACTGAAGAGGTTAGTTAATGCGACACGGAATTACTTTCCACCCCCTCTACATTCTCAGAGTAGAACAGACTAACCTTCTAATGAAAGACGGTCCACCCACCACGGACAGGAAAAGTGCCCACAGGCACTTAAACTTAATATGGTCAGTAACAGTAAACAGTAACATGGTCAGAAGGAGCACGTACAAACGTTTCCTAAATAACCACATGTAAGACTCTGATGCTTAAAATGTTTAGGGAGAAAGTGGAATACTGGTGTGTATTTTTTTTGAACTACCAATACCAGCCATATACAGTCTGTAACGTAGGGATTTCTATATGTCTTTATTTAGTGGTTACATTAGTGACAAAGGCTAAACTTTTAGCTTCAGTAACGCGTACATATCTCCCCTTTTTATAAAACAACATGGTTGAAAACTGTTCCAGAGCCACTTTTGTTTCATCAGTGAAAAGTACATAATGAAATGCCTCTCCCTGTTCAATCCACTGGAAAAAAGAAAAGGAGCATAAAGCGTCTTATGGTCATAAACGATATTCATTTAGGAACAGCATCAGAGATATGTTTTGACCTGCACTGCATCGGAGAGAATACCATAGTGTGTTTTTTTTTTTACTCCCTGGCGGAAACTGGCTTCCATAAGAATCAGTATGGCTCAGAGATTAAATAAAACTTCACTCGCACCAAACAAATGTATATTTCTAAATATCACAACATGATCGAATTTAAGTCATTTTAATAACAATGAATAGTCACCTAGGCGTTACAATATAAATATTTATATTGATTTAAATCGCGTATTGATTTAAATCACAAAAGCGGGTTTAAATATATGTGTTTTTTGATTCACAATCAGACAAATGCAACATAAATTGATATCTTTGTCTTCTAAGTATCTTAATAAACTTTCAGCATAGCTTTCTCCCAGTTTAGATTTATTTTTCTTGGGATCAAACGTGGAAAGATTAGATTGTAATCGTTTTTATTTTTTAAATACATTTTAGAAAAGTGTAATCTATACTAAAAAGCTGTACACCACCTGCTATAAAGATACATATTGTAATACTTTCGGGTTCGGATAGGACAGACACAAGAACTCAGACTTGCGTAGTTAAAACAAGTTAAAGCCTTGATTTTATATATCACCTTTAAAAGTGGCATCTCAAAGCAAAGTAAATACCCAACACTGATTGTACACATCTGTCATGCTAATAAAGCACCTTGAATTGAATTGAGAGAGAGAGATTTAAACTGCGACACTTATCATTCAACCAGAGCTCGAAATATCACAAGGATCTCAAGAGCACAGCAAAGACTGTATTAAAAGTATACTAGTGACAAACTAGTATACTTTAGATTTTTTTTTCTAAACCGGGGAAAATCTGATCATGTTTCTCTATAACAATAATAAAAAACATTATTTTACATATCACCTTTATGTGATATCACCTTAAGGACAGCACATACAAGGGTTAATTGCACAATGGACCGCGCAAAGAAATTTAAAATAGTCTTCTTTAGGTGTGAGGGCAGGAGTGGATCGCAGAAGGCATAATCAGCAAATTAGGAAAACAAAGAACAGGACAGGCGAGACGTTTATCCAGAGAGCAAGTGATCAGAAAAAGGAACAGCTGTTACGCCCAGGTTTTACGCTCTCTCTCTCTGCTGAATGAATAAAAGCATTTTATTAAAAACGCGTTTGCGTTTGTCTGGGTATTTACTTTGTAATCTGTGGTTTACATCTACTGTATTGCTTTGAGATGCCACTTTTAAAGGTGATATGTAAAATAAAGTTTTTTATTATTGTTATAGAGAAACATGATCAGATTTTCCCTGGTTCAGAAAAAAGACGATTAAAATCTGTAATCTTTCCACTTGTATGTCATCGGAAAATACAAGAAGTTTCTGCTTTGTGTAAGGATGATATCAAAAAGAAATCTAAGTGGTGAGAAAGCTGTGCTCCTCAAAGCGCTTTACAGGATAAAAACAACAACAACAACAATAGTATTAGGCTGGGCAAACGATTTTTTTATAGAAATAAAAATGAGATATAATGATGTGTTCGGGCTTAGACATTAACGAGTACAACCCCCCTCTCTGCGGGAGTGCTGGCTGTGACGAATTAAACTGGTTTCACAGGTATTTTCAAAGTAGAAGGGGGCGAGATTTCCAGCGAAAGACACCTCCCCCCTCCAAAACCAAGGAAGTACAGTACTTACTAGTTAACAAAGCTAGGCTCCTCAATGAAATCGCTTTAACATGCTAATGCGTTGGTGTAACAGTCCGGTAGAAATGTAACAGTCCGGTAGAAGTTAAAATTCATTCTATACAGCAATCGCATATTTGGGTACCGTTTCATAAAACTTTCATTCTTAAAATGTTTAGGGAGAAATGGAAGACTGGTGTGTATTACTACCAAGACCAGCCATACACAGTACAGTTTATGTACATAAAGTAATGTTTATGTTCCTAAATTAATATCGTTTATGACCTTCAGATGCGTTATGCTCCTCTTCTTTTTATGCTCAGCTACTAAAATTTCCCTTTAGTGGTAAAATTCCATATAAATATTCAAAACTAAGCAGATTAAAATGTGCACAGTAAAGAGATTAAATGATTAAATCTTTTCACTACCAACCAATGCACCACGAGTGCCCCTGTCGGTCATTTTGGCCAGCCAATCACTTACCGCGGTGCCCTGCGGTGCCCCGCGGTGGCTTGTGGGTAGTTTACCGTACCGCGGGTTTGTACCGCGCATTTTGAATGGCTGCATCTGTATATACTGTATAGAACTGGGTTTGAAAGGCAGTATAGAATTGTCATACTATTAGGGTATTGTTTCAAATAACATCATAGAGTATACTGCTCAAATACATTTGTTTACATTTACTCAGAAAGTACAACCAATTGAGCAATTAATGTTTATTGTCTAGAGTGAAGGAAGTGTAAATGTTTGGCTCAGCCCCAAAGAGCATAATCATTTTCATTAAGGATTTAGGTTAAATATATAATCTTTCAAGAACCAGCATATACTGTACTTCCTTTTAATGGTGTTGAAAATTCAGTAAGTAAGCTGGATCCTAGCATCATCTAGATTTAGTTTTGATAGATGACATCCCTGGATCACATCAGTCAAGCAGGTTTATTTATCCAAATTAATATAAACTGTATACAACAAAACATGTACTGTAGCTGAAAAAAAGATAGAGTGTAACATTCAAAGCCACTCTAATCACATATCCAGTTATATAATTTACAGTGTCAAAACTCACAGAGAAATACCACCTAGGGAGCCATGAGCTATTACAGTGGTAATATGAACCACCTTACGCAAAGTGAAAGAGTATGGGAAAATCCTTGTCTTGCTCCTGCTAGCTCACTAAATTTTGTTACTTAATAATGATCACAGTAATTATAAGATTAATACTTTTAACGTAGGCTACTCCATATTAATGCAAATCCCAACTCCACAGGGGTGCTTCCTAGAGTAAATTCTGAAGCTTTTATTTAATAGAACTAATTTATCTTTTTTGGCGACATTAAACTAATGAAGAACATTTACAGTACAAGGTCACAGCATGTTTGTTTAATATGTTTTTCATTGATTAAAGTATGCAATTAAACTAAAGCAATCTTTCTGGTTGTGAGTTTTCATTCATAAAAAAAACATTAAAGCCAGGTTTGCAGTAGGCCTGCAATGCTTTTCTTGTTTACTTACAGTCATAAAAGCAAACCTCTCCCTCCCCAAGATTGAATTATAACATAGGTTTCTAAAAAATGGCACACCTGCACAGCTAATTGAAGGGAAAGATACAGCACAAATATGTTTTGCTTAATTCTTCAACCTGTAGGACTCATTTATTGAGGCAGAGTTGGAAGTCTTCCATTTTCTGCTTGATCTTACAGGATCTTATTTTACCAAGATTTAAAGACTAAATTTAACATAAAGAAATACATTCTTACAGCCCATGCAAAATTCACCTCCTCTAATAAGGCCTTATCGTGCCATTTACCAATGATGTACAGGTGTATATTTTAATCAAAATTTGATTGCTCAAAAAGGAACAATTTAATTATGGGTGAAACAATTTAAATGGGTGCAAAAACTGTAAAGAAAAATGGAAAATTAAAATGCCTATTACATTTGAATTCCTTACACATGATGAGTGTCCCAAAATGTCAAGTGACTATAAAATTAATTTTCAAATATCTTTGACAAAGAAGCTTATTTGGTTATATTATCTTCTGTAGACTGTTGAGGTTGTTTAATATTATTGAACTCCTCATCTACATTCTCTTCCTCAACATATTACAATTATGCAAGTATGCTTAGAGAACTCTTTCAGGACCTTAAAACAAAATTAACTCCATATGAAGATATATTCTTCATATTCTCTGTTCTCATTGCACAATTTAACAAATTAGTGATTGGATGGAATTATTACCACCCTATCCTTTTGATTGCTAATGTAATTTTGTACAATATTTGAGTTCAGAGATCAGTAGAATGTTTGCAGGTCCCTGCAAAATTACCTTATTCTGTTAGCATGATATAAAATGTTTACTAATCCTCTGTTGAATAGTTATGTTTTAGAACATATTTAGTGGTGAGTGGACCATTCTCAGTGACATCATAAAATAGTCACCCTAGGGATAGGACATAGGATAAAGCAGGCCTGCAGACTAGATTAATGGTGACACACTAAAAAGAGT
This sequence comes from Atractosteus spatula, assembly GCF_055471065.1. NCBI lineage: Eukaryota > Metazoa > Chordata > Actinopteri > Semionotiformes > Lepisosteidae > Atractosteus > Atractosteus spatula. Next base: position 33,157,990 of record NC_142708.1, read on the forward strand.
GTGACAGGTGTAGCAGAGCTAGTTCAGACATCATCACCCACCCTGCGTGGAGCAGGGACCTCAGCTGCCTAGGCTGAGAGAGGTCTCCTTTAGCGCGTGTGGCTGGTTCCCTGTTGTGTTACGCAGGAGACCCGGGTTTGCGCCCCAGGTGTTGCGGGATGAAACGGGGGTGGAGCGGTGGAGGGCATGAGCCCGTACAGATTCATAATGGTCACACAAGCAGAGATGGAAGGAAAGGAAGGTACCAAGAAAAGATTTGATTGAAGCATGAGTAAGACACCTTCTTAGCAGTTATGATGCGAGTTCCCATTTTGCCCTTTTAAGGTATTTGGGTCATGTACTGTACTTAGGATAGAATTTTAGGTCCATTAATGATAAGGTTTCGGTACTAACAATTTTTAATATCAGCGTAATATTGATTACTTTTTGTAATGCTGTTATTACTCTATTATCAATCTGTACTGGAGAATAAAGAAATCACACACTGTGCCCTTATTTTCAATACCAATACACTGTAGTTGCCTTTATAGTTCCTGAAATAAAAACAAATTTAAGCAGATTAACATTGAAGTAAACAGCCTTGTTTAACCCCTTCATTGCAAAAATTGAATATTGGGCCCATGGGAGGAAGGTTATTTTCCTTTTGTGCTTAATAATTATACTAATGGAAAAATGAGAAATCATTGCTTTTTCCCCAGAAAATAAATCACTCTGAGTACTGTAGATGTAGCCTTACATTTGGAAAGTTACAGACAGCAGCACAAACACTATAGAGACAAAGAGTCAAATACCAGGTGTGGTATTATTGTTGACCATCTGAACTCAAGTACTTCACTCAGCTCTCTCCACTAAAATGTCCAAATGGGCGCACCTTTCACTTTAGATAAAAGTCTCAGCTAAATTAAAAATAAATTAGATGTTCATTCATTTTATTATTGGGTGAACAGAGGGCAGGCAAAAAGATACAGTATACAGCACAATTTATTAAACTATTTCAACTGGGGGGGGGGGGGGACTAATCTTAAACCATTTATAACAGTGGGAAATATTGTTGATAGAAAGTGGGGGGAAAAAAAGTTTTCAACAAGGAAAGGGCCAAGAGAATGGGAAAATTAGTAATGTTTCCAGTGTGTCGTATTCTCTGAAGCACAGCACTTTCCATTCAGTACATATAAACCTATTATCTTAATCGGTGGTCAATGTGTAGTGTGCAGACACACTAGAATCTACAGTAGCTGTAGTTAATTCCCTTCATCTTGATTATAAAGTCTGGAATGTGCCTCTCCAGATTGTCTGTGTTTCCACAACTTGCACTGGATGACCCCCTTGGTGTGCTGTGCTCCTTTAACAGCAATTTGACAAGGTTCAGACAATTGCTGAGAGTAGAATTCCCCCCCCCCCCCAAAATTGCAGTTTTTAGGATGTTGTACACATTCAATACATACTAATCAAGTAATTTGAAAAAATAAAACAAGTTTTACCACTTTAGAGACTTTTTAAGCACAGCTAAAACTAACCTGAAGGTAGATTCCCCCCCCCCCAAAAGAGCCCATTTTCATATTATATTCAAACACACACTCTGGTTTCACTTTGTTTTTCCCAGTTGTTTGATCAAGTCTTTCCATGTGTAGCGGCGAGGCTTAATAATAAGGCAGAATTAAGTGTTTCTGAGCTTCCCAAATGAGGCCCCATTTCTCTGTTCATCTCTGTGGTGCAGCCACAGAGAAACTATTCATGCAAGATGATTTAAGGTTTCCTAGGACAGCTCCCAAAGGGGGATGCACTTAGCTAAGTCTGGCTATCATGATCAATGGTCATCCACTGGCGCCTATCAGTCTAGGGAGTGCCGGATGGACATCTGGACTGCATTACTAAGTGTCAGGACTAAGTGACTCATATCTCACCTTGATCAACCAATCAGGGACTGGTAGGGCTGAGTAACCCACGTGGGACTCTGATGCCCATGGAACTTTCAGCCAATCAACAAGCTGAAGTTCCTCCAGGTAAAAACAGGCAACACAGGCCTGGAGATTCAGATTCAACAAGATTCAGATTCGGGAGATTCAGTAAGATTCTGGAGAGGATTCTGTGGACTGTTCTAAAGGGAATTCAAAGGAGAATTCCAGGGCAGGACATTCTCGCAGCGCGCCTCCTGACCATCCCGAGACTCAGCCCGGACAACCACGGAACGGCCAGTGTGTCCGAGTGCCAGAACTTTCCTTTGTTCTAAGAGTCTAGAGTGGAGGTTGCCAGAGAGTAACCAGCAGCAGGCCTCGTGGACAGGTCAGAACTGTGGACAGCTGAATCACTATTCAGAACTAGCTCTTCATCAGGAACGAACCGGTCCTCTTCCTGACTTGCTGGGATCCACAGTCATCTTTTCTCCTGTGCACAAACTTTGCTAGTTAAAGCCAACACTAACTAGCCGGTCAGTGAGCATCAGCAGCGCACCGTCGCAAGCCGCACAGCACAGCCTGGCACGGAGCCAGAGAGCGCGGATTGGACAGCAACAAGCCTGCAGCTGATTGTTTGTGCCTGCAGGAGATCTGAATCCCCAGAAATTGGATGAGTATTCAACTTCAATGCATTACAGCTCGAGAATTCAATTGTTATCCCAACCAGTTGATATCAATTTAATTCCTAAGAGTTATGTACTTGTTTTGAGTATCTAATGTAGAAGTTGTAACCAAGTTCACTTTACGAAACGGTCTTAATGAATGATATACTGAACGTATGTCCTCTTGATATGTGTAACACTTCGTAACTGATTGAATATATATCTTTTGTATTCTGATAACCCTCTCGATAAGATCTGTTAGGTTTAAGGCATACTCTATGTATTAATAAATGTATCCTCGTGTATTAGTACCTGTGTGTGTGCGTTGTTTGAGTTATATCGCATGGTTGGATTCTAAAGCCATCAAAAGAATCAACTTTGTGATTTACTGCTACAATTGAAAATTGTCTCAGTAAATGCCCAAACCCTACAGAACTGGTGCCTTCAGAGAGCCACTATGATTACATATTTGGCGTCCCTGAACGGCTATGAAACACTACATTTATGGCGTCCCTGGGTGGGCGTGGCAAGACTGAAATGAATCAACCAAGCGGAATAATTCATATAAAACGCCGCGGGTTTCATACACGATAATACAGTGTGCTGAAAGCCGAAAGGAAAAAAGTTCCCCTTGCTCTTTAAGCAGTGCTTGATTGTTTTGTGATCTTTTGCAATCTACCGGGTTGATTGCATACTTGATCTTGTGGTTTTCTGTGGTAAAACTGTGATTTCGTACTTAAAAGTAATACTCTTTAAGTTTAACGATGGTTGCTAAAAGGTCTGAATTCGAGTCGCTATTAAGCACTCTCTCTAGCTGCAACAAGTCTGACCACGATCTCTTCCATATCTCCGTCAGCGGAGAAGCTAGAAGAATAAATCTCCATTCTCTGAGAGAGCTAGCGAAGGACATAGAGAGATTTGACCCCGCAGTGTCAGAGAATAATATCGAGAGTTATATTCAAGACCTCAGGTATAACCTGCAGTTCCTGCCAAACGCCACAGAACAGGAGAAAGTGTTTCTGGTCAGGAAAACTACCAGCAGAGCTGTACATGAGTGGATGGCTAGGCAGATGAAAGAAGTCTGTAATGACTTTGAGCAGCTATGTCAAGCACTTATCGAAGAATACAGTGCGTTTATTGACCCGACTGCCGCGATAGCCGCCGCCCTTAACATTAAGCACGAGAGAGCAGAGTCCCCTCGCGAATATTACGAGAGACTTAGACGAACTTATTTTGCAGGGCGAAATGATGAGGGTTGCGAAGAGAACACACATTTCAAGGGTTTATTCATTGCGAATCTCCACCCGTCAGTCAGAAAGATGATCTTAATGCATACAGATGCACAGACCATGAAAATGACTGATATTAAGAGATTCGCGCAGAAAGCCTGGGAGTATGATGTCCAAAGTCGCTCTGAGCAAAAAGCTGCTAAAGCGACTGTGTTCGCCGTCAGAGCCAGCAGGGTTAATTCCCCCCTGCTCGAAGGAGCACAGGCTCCTGAGCTGGCTAAGCCCCGTTCCAAAGCACTCACACAGGACCGCACCCAGCGTCCTAAGTGCCATGAGAACACCGGGGAAGGGAAAGGGCTAGAAAAGGCTGAACAAAAGGATTCAGTAGCCGCCCGCCTGGCCAGGCTTGAACAAGCTTTATTAGGACAGGGACAACCGCTCCCCAAGGCTGCCGGAAGCGTGAATGAGCTGATACTCTCCACTGGAGGAGGCGGAGACCCGCCCCCTCTCCCTCCCTCAGTCTATCTGATTGAGCGGAAGGGTTCCTGCCTGGATGAGGTCAGCCACTCCCAAGCGAGTGCTGACTCCACCCCTGAAGTCACAGAGCAGGCAGTAAAACACAGAGGAAAAGCACGAAGCTTTTACCTCAAGGCTGCCATGGGAGATGTCTTACCCAGTGAGACACTGATTGACACTGAGGTTGAAAGGTGTTTGATGTCACACGGCAAGCTCAAACGGGTAGAAAAAGAAAAGGGTATGCGACTCAGAGTGGAACCTTTGGTGGATCACCAGAAAGGCAAAGTGTGGAAACAGGTCAAGGCTCCTAAGCCTTCTGTACAGAAGGAAAGGGGGGCCAAGAGGCAGACTGTGCTTACACAGTGCCCACCGAACACAGAAGCCTATGCGGAGATTCCTTCTGTTCCCTCTGGACAAGAAATAAAAATATTTTCTTGTTCCCCGGATATACAGGGAAGTCGTGCCCTGGCCAAGGTCCCAACAGCCTCCATGCCACAGGAGCGGTGCTCCGAGCAGCCGCCTGATCCACCAGGTAAAGCACACACCTTTTACATCCCTAAAGAGGAGCAGATCTCCCCACCTGGCGATGAAAAGGAGCTTTCCCTGTGCACCCTGGCACCCAAGAGGGGTCAGGACCACCACCCTGCAGTGGTGGAAGGGATCCAGATGGCAGGAGAGCAGGTTGGTGATGTAGCCCTCGCCCTTAGCCCTGAGAGGTCCTCTATTAGTGAGGATCTGCTTGAGCAGCTGTCACAGGGCCACCGCCAGGTGCCCCTGGTGCAACATTCACAGGTTAGACAGGAGGTCCAGCTGGACGCTGAGACTACTGCGCTGTGGACACACCTGATCCCAGATGCCGATTCCCTCTGCTGTGACCCAGGGAACCTGCAGTCAGGTAACATTATTTCTCACAACTACCAGCTAGTGAGTGAGACTGACCTGATTGTTCCTGCCTCAATGGCAGGGTTGCCAACACACCCAGTCCCCCAGAAGGGACAGGGAATGAAAGCCGAGCCAGTTTTCTTACAGCCACCAGCTCAGTCTGTCAGTCTGAGTCTGACCAACAGTGGTTCAGCCATACTGGAGCTGGATGGTCAAGCCACCCGCCTGCCAGTGCAGGACATCGCAAAGAGGGGTGTCAGAATCCCCGCCTGCACTGACATGGGCCTGGTGGGTGATAGCGAGTTCAAAGACAGTGAACTAGCTATCCCAGTGCTGGGGCAGCTCCCTGAACCCCTAGCGAGGGAAGGGGGGAGCGAGCAGGTGTCCTACACCTACCCCCAGCGAACGATTGTAAACATGCCGATAGAGGGATTCCTCAATCAGGAAGTGTGCACGGTGGACCGGAACAGTGAGAATGGGGTAACAATCTCAGATCACTCAGGTGCTCCAGATGACCACTCAGCCGAGGGTCAGGCATGCTCCACCGCTGCACCACCCCCTGCAGGGTTCCTAGAGCACAGGCATGAACAAATCGAAAAAGCAGATGCCCTGGAAATGGAGGAGCAGCATCAGCCGCTGCGTCAGATCTCCCCAGATTTCCAGGATGTTGGTGCCCAGGATGCCACATGGCATACTGAGAAAGACACCATGTACAAGCTGCGCCAGCTTAGAAAGGCAACAGTCACTCAGAAGGAGATGACTGGGATCAGCCACCCGAAAAGACTTTTGGGAAGACTGATTGCTGCCGCCACTGTTGCACGTTTGCTTTTTCTGGTAGGTTTGTGTGCTGCTGGCACTCTCATCCTGACTGCCCCAAGAAGGCAGGTGTCAGAGAGGCCAGAGGGTAGTGACAGACTGTATCGACAGCAGCAAAAGTTGGAAAGCTTAGGGAAAATCCTACAGGCAACTTCCTATGCAACAGGGTTAAACCTTATTCCCCAACCAGTGGACATGATTGTTGGTGTTATACAGTGGGTTTATGCTTGTGTGCAACAGGCCAGAATGTTGACACAAGACCTGTTAAGGGAGCTTAGTGCCACTGTAGCCAGTCTAACCACGGCACAATTCCCAACCCACTTGATTCCACTCTTCTCAGTAGAGGAGTGTGTGACATTAACCCCATCGTTCATAGCTCACCCAGAAGGCAAACCAAGATTGAATTCGGTTCCAAATCTTGAGATGGGTATGGCTACCAAAGCTATCCATTGGCTGTGTCTAAACGATTCACCAATGAAGGGTGTAAAGCTACTAACGAGCAGAGGAAGGTTAATGAACCCCATGAAGAGCAGGTGGGAAGTAAGTGGCTGGTCAGCACACCACGTTTAACTGACACTGTGACTTGTGACAGGCATGATGCAGCTACCTAATAAAACAGTTCCTTTAAGTTCCTGAGGAGGCCATAGTACAGCATGGTAACTTAACACTGTACGGTCTAGAACCAGACAACATAAGACCAAACTTGAGGTCATGGATGCCTTCAGGTGCCACACTAAGGAATTGGATAGAAATCCAAGAAACAGTAAGCCCTGAAGAGGTACAGGTAGTTAGTTTGCTTTAATGGAACAAACCTCCAAACCACCCTAGCAGATACCCAACACAGGTGTTGTGGTTTATCGGGGGGCTGGGAACAGGAACTGGTGTTATTGTAACACTGCTGCCGGGTAGCTGGATCATGACTGACAGTGTACTCTGAATGATGTACTCTTACATCAAGATGTACTCCGGGTAGCATGAATGAGTCAAAGGTAGCATGCCAAAAGAAAGGAAGTGACTTCTCCCCAAATATCTACCACAGAGGTATCAGATATTGACAGTGAACTTCCTGATGTGTAATTCCTAGACTTAGATAATGTCTCCTACCGTGTTTATACATACTCCAGATGTTATTCATCCTGTTTGTATCCAATGCTGGTTCCGGTATGAATTCTCGAGGAGTAATGTAGACATTTAAGATTAATGTTCTAATGGCAAGGGACATCACTTAACTCTGTTTTGTTTTGAAGGCAACAACGCCTCAGGACCTCGTGACCTTCAAAAAGGGGGAATATGTAGCGGCGAGGCTTAATAATAAGGCAGAATTAAGTGTTTCTGAGCTTCCCAAATGAGGCCCCATTTCTCTGTTCATCTCTGTGGTGCAGCCACAGAGAAACTATTCATGCAAGATGATTTAAGGTTTCCTAGGACAGCTCCCAAAGGGGGATGCACTTAGCTAAGTCTGGCTATCATGATCAATGGTCATCCACTGGCGCCTATCAGTCTAGGGAGTGCCGGATGGACATCTGGACTGCATTACTAAGTGTCAGGACTAAGTGACTCATATCTCACCTTGATCAACCAATCAGGGACTGGTAGGGCTGAGTAACCCACGTGGGACTCTGATGCCCATGGAACTTTCAGCCAATCAACAAGCTGAAGTTCCTCCAGGTAAAAACAGGCAACACAGGCCTGGAGATTCAGATTCAACAAGATTCAGATTCGGGAGATTCAGTAAGATTCTGGAGAGGATTCTGTGGACTGTTCTAAAGGGAATTCAAAGGAGAATTCCAGGGCAGGACATTCTCGCAGCGCGCCTCCTGACCATCCCGAAACTCAGCCCGGACAACCACGGAACGGCCAGTGTGTCCGAGTGCCAGAACTTTCCTTTGTTCTAAGAGTCTAGAGTGGAGGTTGCCAGAGAGTAACCAGCAGCAGGCCTCGTGGACAGGTCAGAACTGTGGACAGCTGAATCACTATTCAGAACTAGCTCTTCATCAGGAACGAACCGGTCCTCTTCCTGACTTGCTGGGATCCACAGTCATCTTTTCTCCTGTGCACAAACTTTGCTAGTTAAAGCCAACACTAACTAGCCGGTCAGTGAGCATCAGCAGCGCACCGTCGCAAGCCGCACAGCACAGCCTGGCACGGAGCCAGAGAGCGCGGATTGGACAGCAACAAGCCTGCAGCTGATTGTTTGTGCCTGCAGGAGATCTGAATCCCCAGAAATTGGATGAGTATTCAACTTCAATGCATTACAGCTCGAGAATTCAATTGTTATCCCAACCAGTTGATATCAATTTAATTCCTAAGAGTTATGTACTTGTTTTGAGTATCTAATGTAGAAGTTGTAACCAAGTTCACTTTACGAAACGGTCTTAATGAATGATATACTGAACGTATGTCCTCTTGATATGTGTAACACTTCGTAACTGATTGAATATATATCTTTTGTATTCTGATAACCCTCTCGATAAGATCTGTTAGGTTTAAGGCATACTCTATGTATTAATAAATGTATCCTCGTGTATTAGTACCTGTGTGTGTGCGTTGTTTGAGTTATATCGCATGGTTGGATTCTAAAGCCATCAAAAGAATCAACTTTGTGATTTACTGCTACAATTGAAAATTGTCTCAGTAAATGCCCAAACCCTACAGAACTGGTGCCTTCAGAGAGCCACTATGATTACATATTTGGCGTCCCTGAACGGCTATGAAACACTACACATGGTTTGCATCACAGAATGGTGCACAGAGCTCAGCACGTGCACGTCACCTTTATCATGCCACTTCACAGAAGATAAATTGTCACTGCAGAAAAACTGTGCACCTCCTTTTCCTATGTGGGTTTTGAACTGTGACATCCCCTTCTTCTCGGGGATTACTATAACAATACGACTTGATAACTACTGCCCAAATCGTCTTACAGCTAATAAGGACTTCGGGGTAAACAGGTTTATAAAAAAGCATCTCTAAGTTTACAAACTTCAGCAGGATCAAATCAGAAGGTTGAACATATTTTTATAGCAACAATGCACAGTATAATCCAATATTTAAAACAACCGCAAAACGAGTAAGGCAATAGGAGTCTTTCCAAGACAATGAGAACATTTCGTATTTTGCAGCAAACTAAACACGATTATACTTAGACTGTCCTGGAGAGGCTGTAAATCCTAGGTCCTTAATGGCGGTACCTTAGTCCTCTTAGAAGCCTCCATGATTCTTTCCTCCTTTGTGAAATGTCCTTATTTCATTTGTTCTTCACAAAGGTTTCCCTGTTCTGATAAACTGGAACATTGCTTTATGGTCAGCGGACAGATGTAACTGTGGCTCGGTCTGCCTAGCTACTCTAACAAATTGACCTCTTCTGATGACTCCCCTTAAGAGGAACTTCCTTTAAAAACCCGAAGCTCCGCCCCTAGGCTGACACAGGTGTTACAAATAACAGGACCACTTACCCAATTAAATTTTTAATTAAATCAATCGACTTAATCCTGGCCAGGCTTCAATCATTGATAAATAATTTAATACTCCAATAAGACACTTTTTGTGCCTTTTATTCATTTGTTACTACTGCTACAATACAGTACAACTCTATATGCTCTATATGTTGGCTGTGAAGTTTCTAAAAATGAGCTATACAGTTCTACTAATTGTCCATAAACAGTCTGTGACCTTTTCCCAGGTATTTCTACATGAGGGTGAGTACCACAGAGTCAAACAAAATAATATCTTTAAAAAGGACAATCTGTCAAGAACAGCATCAGTTGTTATGGCAGTATAAACAATTAATCTCAATATCTTATTTCCTGTAATGTCACAGATAATGTTTCACACTTACTGTATATTTTGGGATTTTAAGGGGATGTTTTAATTGAAGACCAGTCTCCATTTCCACAACAAAACAAATTCATATACAGTATGCATAGGTCTTGAAGTGGGAAAAATATATGGGTTAACTTTCTTTGAAGGTCAGAGATAATCTTTTGGATTTTTTCAGGGTGTCTGTGCTTTGTGAGATACAATACGAAAAGTAAAGTATCCACAGAAGGAGATGTAAGTTGATTTGATAAATAGGTAGTAATGGTAACCATTAGACCACATGCTCTGAATGTCCAACAGCTCAGGAGAGAGTGTAGTATTCCTGTATCATTGTTATGTGCATGTATTGCACTTTTACCAACTACTTTTCCTTTCCATTTTTGTTGAAAACTTTACTCCCTGCAAGGTTCATTTTTATTTTATTTTTCAGGGTGTTCTCGTTCTGTGGTTTCTGAACACGGTTTTTTTTTGTCATGGTTGTCTTCTGTGCCCCAGGAGTTCATCTCCCTCCTATTGCAATAATTTGACAACACAAAAGTGAAAGTCTTTGTGCTAATCCAAGGAATGTCTGGAAGGTGTTTTGGTGTTGAAGCTGGCTAAGAACTTTGAGGAAGTGTGTAGGAACCAGTGTTAAGTCATTCACTTTGTCAAAGAGTATTGGGTAGGAAGGATGGCTGTCTGGGAGTGTAATTGGTGGCATAAATAGGGAGGTCTGAAGGGACTGTTTGCAGAGTCTTATTTGAAGTAGTGAATGGATAGAGAGTTTGACATGCAATGCTCTGTGGGAGTGATCAGAGGAGGTGATGTAGTGTATAGCTGAAGAGATACTGGAATGTGAGTTCTTGAAAGGTGTAGAGCTGGTGTCAGAAATTTAGAATTTCAGAAAAGGGGGGTGGGGGTGGAAACAGGTTTGAATAACAGACAAAGTAAACATGTGTATAAATAATTTGTTACAGATAGAAACCCAAGTGAGACATCTACAGTAAGAAGGTTCATGATACGCAGAGATTTAAAGCACCTTTATTTATAAAGAGTTCTATGAATATATAACTTAGAGGATGATTTTAGAACAGATTTTGGCTGTAAGTGAAACTTGAAAGAAGAGTGGTGATGAAGATAGAGCGTGGTTTACAAAGAAGGATTTGGCTGCTGGAAAAGTTGTTGGAAAACTACTGCAGCTACTGTATGCAGAGATACTGTAGATATAGGTAAGCATGGTGAGACCAATAAATGGTAGACTTATCAAAGAGTATTGATGAGGTTTCACTTTTGGTTTGGCTTCACTTTCAGTTTGGTTTTGCTTTCAGATCAGCTTTTGCTCTGTGACTTACTAAGTTGGTGGAAGCACTAGAATTTTGGATTCTTCTGTGTAGGTGGAAAAGAAAGATGCCAATCAATAGAGAGCAGCATGCTCTCTGAGGAGAGCAAACACCAAAGGTGAAGACAAGACATGTGAGCAGGGAAGCAAAAAGTGTGATATTTATACTTGTGTCACGATCGCTAACCCCTCCTCTTAAGGGCGCTCCAGCCCTTCCTTGTTCCCTCCCATTGTCTGCACCTGTTCCCTATTCCCGCTCCCCCTTAAAAGCCAGACGCAGACCTCACACCTGGTTCCTCATTGATTTCCGCATCGTGAGAGCCTAGGGTCCTGCTGCGTCTGGCTCCGTTATGGTTTTAACCTTCTGTTCCTGATCCCCTGCCCTGCCGGTCCCGATCCGGCCCATGGTTTTAACCCTTGGATGGATCTTCTGGCTTTGGACTCTACTCTCCCCTTTGGATTCCCCGTTTGGACTTTAGCTTTGTTTGTTCGCCTGGACTCACTTCCCCAGGACACCAGCTCACCTCGGACACGCCCCCCTGTATCCTGACCCTTTCCTGCATGACTTTCTCCCTCATGTATCTTCACTATTCCGGATCGCGTTGTCCGCATAGGGCCCGGAAGGAACTGCTATGTGACACTTGGGTAGGCAAAAGTGGACCACAAAAAGAGTTTGATCTTTTCTCTGCCTTTTGTTCAAAGATCCATTTCAAATAATACAAAAAACTCACAAAGTACAGTTTCAGTGAGATCAAGGATAGTTCATGTGCTAAAGTGACTCCAAGATTTGAAGGAGTTTAGAGGAAATACGTGTATAATTCCTGTGGTGTGACTGCAACTGTCTCACAGGCTGATCAAATGACTTGGAGGACAAGACCCATCCTAAGGACCTCTGCTTTAGTACCTAAACTACAGTAGAATGCATTGTTGTTACTTCTGAGATGCGAATGAGGCATTAATATAACACTAAAAGTGCCAGAGTACATAATCTGAAATGTTTTGTTTTAAAAATGTATGGCTTAAAAATAATTTCCAGAAGGCCCATTTTAATGTAAACCTGTATTCTGTTAATCGGTTTCATATTTAATTACTTCCTCTTTACTCTTGAATTGAGTGCAGGAGTAATATTGGGAACAAACTATTTTATTTTTTGGAATTAATTATCACTAAATTATGTATCTGTGAAGTTTAAAAAATGCTTTTACAATTAATATGAATAAATCAATGTACAATTACTGATATTGACCTATGATATTGTAGTAGCTGTGTGCCCCCATACACAGAGTCTGGTGCCAGGTGGGTAATATTCACCCTTGTGCATACAGTATAGCGCTATGTGGCATTTTTATGGAAAACATTGCTCTATGTCTTGTATTGGAATTTGGCATCTGGTACCCAGCAGAAGACACCCCACACATCATTAGTAGCATTTGACCCAAATAGGTCTTTAAAAACAGGGTCCTTATTTTTGGGGGGTTTTGGGAAGAGTTTTGTAAGGGCTATATCACACTGCACTGCTATTCAAACATCACTCATTTATAAGATTCGATTCTTATCATTTATATTGTGTGTAGAGCCAAGGAGGTGTTATGTGTTGTTGCCTTAAACATCTTGAGAATCTACTGTGACAACCTACGTACAATATTAGTGTTTTTGACATCTTGCAAAATATTGTTGCTTTCATGCCGAATCTCATGTTTTTAAGATATAAATAGTAAAGACTGTAAATCTGATTTAAATCAACTTCTCAAAGTTGTCATAAGTGAATTAGAATTTCTGCTCAGATGATTTTCTAGAGTCCTCATTAGACTCTAGATTTCAGCATATTATGACAACACTGTCAAAAATAATCAGGTAACTGACATTAAATTTATGACAGTGCCTATATATCTGTTTAGGATTATTTGCTGTCCTCATGATTCATTGAGTCTGAAAATGCATGATGTTTGTGTCATCTTTTGGGTGCAAAAAAGATTATAACATTTCATACTGTCAAAATTAGGAGCAAGAGCACTTAATACAAGCAGCTGCTGATGCAACATAGCTGACTTTAAGATGAAAACAGCTATTTATAATTACCCTCTAATTTGTTTTTATAGATTAAATATATTTATTGTGTTTTTATTGCTAATAACTGTCACATATACAGTATGTGTACAGCTGTGTATATAGTCCCAGAAAATAATTTTCTAAAAGGACCTACAGTACTAACTGTATATGAATAAGCCTGGATTAAAGATACACATTAAATTACATTCACTAATTTAAGACCTTAAAATGATGTCATGGATAGTGAAAACACTTCTCAAAGTTAGCCAGATTTACATTTTCTTCAGTCAAATTATTGTTGTTTTCTTTTTTGTGGCATGATTTGTAATTCCTTTGTTTCTCAAATACAGTATTTGGTAGAACCTTTTTCCGAGAAATTTCAGATGAATTAGTGATCCAGATGCTTTTCTGGAACATACCTCTATGTCCTAAAACACAAAAAAATATGATCCTGTGAAATGGAAGACTATAACTGATTAGTTGAACTGCCAATTGCATACAGTCATTGAACAGGCAATGGAAAAAAATAGATATGAATGCAGTAGTTAAACCATAAAGTAGACACTTAGTTTAATTAATCTCATTCCTAGACATCTGAATCATAAAATTATATAAATTTCTTATTATTGTTATAGGAGATATTACAAGCAAAACACTATAAATTTAAGTGTTCATAAAGCAGTTTTTGAAAGTTATTAGACTATTATTAGATCTTATAATATTATTGTATCAGACAATTAGAAAAAGTATTAGACTGGGATTTTTTTGTTACTAAATAAGACAGTAAGGTAGTGTCTTGTAAATCCATCATATATTTGTGTATTATATCTCTGTCTGTGAAGACAGTTTCACATTGGATTGTGGAATAATGGGGAATCCTAAGCACACAAAACCAATAATACAAAGCTCCTACAATAATTGGCTTGTACAGTAATATCTTTATGTTCTTTCACGTTATAAATATTCTTCAAATATTTCAACAGAGATGTTTTATCTTTTCATTGTCTTTTCAGTATTCATGAGAAAACAAAAGAATAATCAGTCCTGTTAATTGAAATAGCTTCACGTGTATTTTATATTAGGGATGCACATTGTGGCTTTTTTATTTATCTGATTATTGTTAGCATTTAAAACTGTATTCTGTATCTTAATGTGAAGCAACAAATGGGGTGAAAAATCATATCTTAAAATACAGTTGGTTTTCAAGACTGTGTTATTAGGTGTCAATAAAAAGTGTTCTTAGAGAAAAAAAATTCTGGGGTTGTAATAAAATGCAACAATGAAGTTATGAAATATATAGAAAGTTTAATTAGGGTTGGGGCTAGTAAAACCATAAAAGACTGTACTGTAATACAGTACAGTAAATGTACTGTAAGTGTTGTACTGTAATTTAAATGCCTTTGATAGTGGAAGAAATCAGTGATCGAGCTTAAGGCTTAGCCAACATTTGGATTATGGGGCAGTAAAGTAACTGGCTAGGGAAGAGGTAACATTTTATATACAGTAGAATTGTGTTTTAGTAGTTAAAGATCTGTGCCAGTAACTGGAAAGTTGATGGGTTCAAATCCCAGGTAGGGCACTGCTGCTGTACCGTTCTGCCAGGTATTTCATTGGAAATGCTCTAGAATGTTTTTCCTTACCAAAAATAACCAATGATCCCTACCTGATTTTGTTTATTTTCAGCTAAAATGTACAATGCATTCTATCAACTCGAAACTCAAGTTCATTGTCTATAATTTGCCCAGGGAATGTACTGTACACTATTCAAAGAAAAAGGCATGGCTAAAAAATACAGAGTAGATCTGTTGTATGATTTTCTTTTTTTTTTTTCATTTTGTGTTTTTATTACACTTCATTGTTTTCTGTAAATATACTTTTCACACTGAGTAAGACTACAGATTTTGTTTTGCTCTGGCTAATATGCAAGGGACCGCAGGAAGAATAGCAGCCGCTGATAGTAACCTGCTGAGGATCCCGACTGTTCAGATAACCAGTAAGGAGGTGGTGTAAGTTAGTCATTAGAAGAGTGTGACAAACCCTTTCAGCAATGTTTATAACATCTCAGTGGAATATCCATTGTGAACAGATTAAACAAATTCAAACGAGACAGTATGTTTTGGGGTGTGTGTACAGTATGGATAATTGGGCATTTATTATAGACCTGTGGTTGTGAGGTTTGATACATCATTCTAAACACTGCCTGGTTCGGAACTGCAGGAAACATATGCTTGTTTATCACCAGGTATAGAGAAAGAAATAAAAACAAATGTAAAATATACAGTGTAAATGTACCACACATGAAAAGACTACTATAAATGTCTGACACATGCTTTACACAACCTTTTCATCTGTTAAAAAAAACCTGTAGCCTCTAGGACTACGGATACTCATAGGGATGAAACACAACACAGGAAGCATTCATCAGGAATGTGAGAGTCTGAGGTCAATTCTGCTGCTCATCTTCTGTCATGTGCGATCTTTATCAACAACACGAAGCATAGAAACAGTGTTGTCTGTAGGGATGACAGCGTCTCCATATGTCAGACTGCAGTATCTTCAGGCATGAAGTCAAAGTTAATCAGCAGGAAAGAAAAACATATTGATTTTGGCCCATAGGTATGTATGTTACCTATTGAACTCCTTCCTTCCCCCTTCCAGCTCTAAGAATATATCCTGTATTTCAGTACCAATGACAAACATATGATGTCAACATAAATCTGGGACAAGGACACTGGATAATCCCACATCCAGTAAAATATTATAGATCCACTCTATTCTTCTTTTATTACTGGCAAGACACAAAAGAAGATATGTTACATTACAAGATTAATATCCATATACTCAGCATACAAACCTAAGTTTGGAAAGGAAATACCCAGCTGACATTACTACTATGCAATGTAATACCAAAGAAAATGATAACACGAAAATCACATATTTACTCCTGTATGAAAGCTGGTGCACATACAAATCTATCACTTTACCATTTCTGTACATGCATTTGTAGATTTGTGCTTTTACTCCTGAAATGGTGATATTGTGTTGGCGTGGGTTTACAGACTCTGACTCACTTTTGGTTTTAATTAGATCTGTACCTTTTGATCAAGAGGAGCTGGGGGGTAGAACTTAAGGTTTTTAACCTGGCCTAGTCTTGTCTTTGCAGTAAGTGTATCTCTGTGTTTTGTTACACACCCTGGTTAATTACAGTACATTCTGGACATATTTAAAACTGCTAGTAGGAAAGTCTGGGGAGAAACTGCTGTTTATTACTGTATCTTTGTTGAATGTTTTCTTTTGTAAAATTTTCCTTGCTCAAGGGCATCTCAGTAAAAAGGCTCTTTTTTCACTTAATTTTCTAATCCTCCCTATTTGCTATGACTTCTGTAACCACCACTGGACTTAAAGTTAGGTAGTTTACATATAGGTAGCATGGCAATATGATAGCAATTCTCCACTTTCACTCCACACTGTAAAACACCACTAACCATTAAAAACTCCAACGTCTCTGCAGTACTACTCTGGAACTCCTTCTCTGTGTACAGTACCACAACAGCTTCTCTCTGTATTTCTCCTGACTTTCATCAAGAGCTATCACAAGACAGACACAGATTTAAACACAACGTGTGTCTCTGTATTTAAAATTAATTAAATTAAATTAAACACTTCCCTCCCCAATTGTTCAAGCCAAAACAATTACAGATTTCCTTGTTTCTATTTGCACCTGAGCAACACGATCTGTGACACTGACAACACCAGGATGTCAGGAGGACCAGTAACACAAAACTTCAAATTTGATGGGGATATGTTTATGTGAGAATATATATCATAATTGTTATTAATTGTGTGCCTTACTTCTTTACACACATCAATTGTATAATGATGAAATGAGATTTTAGATTCAGGAATGTACTGTATTTGCTGTAATTTGATCCTTGATTCTGTCTTCTCACAAGGCAAACCAAAACCTGGAAGCAATAATGTCTGTGTTTTCATGAAAACAGATGATTCGTGATTTTAAAAGTACTGCCATTGAGTGTTTCTAGAACTGAGGTTTGTCACATCAGATAATACGGACCTGTTGGGGGACAATTTATCAACATTTCATGTACTGTACTTCCTTTTGGAAGCATTACAGGAGGTATTTCAGTCATGATCAGGACACAAGTGGAAACTATGTGGAAGTGTACATAAAACTTGAAAACCAAAGGCATGCCTTTACACAAGTGTTTATGGGAGTACGGAAAAAGCTACAGGGTTATGTCATTGAAGCCAATACCCTTCCTTTTTTCAAGAAGTAGCTTAATGATATTCATTGGGTTCTTTAGCTACTAACTACCCAATGGACAGTGGGCCAAATAGCCTCCTTTAATTTGTATCAATTCTTACGTTCATAAGATGTTAATGAACATTAAGCAATTTCAAATGTGGCTACTTAAAGTTTACTAATAAAAAAACAAATTTCTCGGCATTAAGAAACTGAAGGACCTTTTCATTTTTGTCAAATGCAAATGTTTTATCTGTGTCTTATATCTATTTTATCTAGAAACAAAGCATTTATTGCTGGAAAATGAAATAGTAAAGCTATATCAGATGGCAGTTTGAAAACAGAATTTCTTGTGTGTAATTTGTACTACAGGTACCTGGTTCTTGGACATAGATTTTTAAATATCTTTTTACTTTAGTTGCATAAGGAATGCTTGTTTTTCTTGACAAATCATTTATCTGAGTGCCAGTGAAAAGGCTCACACTTTAGAGTATACTGAAGAAAAAAAAGTCAATTAAGTCAATTAAATAAAACATTTGTAACTGCAAAATAGTGTTGTACCTAAACAAGGTAACACTTTAGATGTAGACTTTTTCTTGACATTGATAAAGAAACATTCATTGGACATGCATTAATAGTGGACATAGAATAATAATAACTAGTAGATTCATTAGATGATAATAACAAAACTCTTAATACTGATCATAAGCTGCTATAACTTTTTAAAACACATTAATCAATTATTAATAGACAATTACAATAGAGACCTAAACTAAGGTGTGGCCCAGCCCTAATGTTTCCATGTTTTTTGAATATCTTTCAATACTGTATTATCTTTATTTAGAACCTTGAGTGACAGTAAATTGAGGAATAATAGAATATCTATTAAACCTTCATTATACACCTTGATCTAAAGTATGAGTCTTTTTATTAGTGCACACTGTTATTTGTGAGTCTGTCTTCCAGCCTACATTGTGTGTAACAAACAGAAAAATAACCTAAATGATTTAACCTCCAGGACTGTTACTTTCAACTGCTAGTGCTTGTGAAGGTCTCCATTTTCTGATGATATACTAAGATAAATTAAAAACTCAACAAGTGAGTACTGGGACCCATAGCATTTGTTCCACTTTTAATGCATCACAGTAAAGGTTGCAAGGAAACAATTCTGACATTTGGATTTGAGGCATCAGGCTTTTCTGATTTCCCATACAGAGCTTAGAATTCAGGTAGGCTACCAGGTTGTGCTTTCCAGAGCTTGCTCCTTTTAAAACTTAACAAAGAGACTCATGAAATTAAATTGCTGCAAATTGGTAGATCAGCATAATTAAAATATAAATATCGATACTATGCATTGTTAGAAGTACTGTAAATAATCATGAAGCTATTATTCTGCTTCAGAACTCTAACAATCTAAATAGTTATTTGTTTTTCATATAAATCTGGGTGAGAAGTTTATTCCTGCTGGTTGATGGTTTTGTAAAGACTGGCATCAAGAAGTCATAAAGCTGAACAACAATGATCAAGAGATGCCTGAGGCAGAGCCTATTGTGGTGTGGAAGAGAGATGTGCTCCTACTAGATTCTGCAAATAAAAGAATTAATGGTATGGGAAACTCAAGGCGTTTATGTTTTTCATGTTTTTCAAGCAGCATTTCTGTCACATTTAACAGCCAGGCTATGGAATGCAAAGGAAAATTACTCTGTTTGTTGTGTGTGCATGTCTGTTATATTATGGCAAGAAAAGAAAATATCAGCTCGATACAACAACTTTTTTATGCAAAGCTGAGTCTTTGCTTAAAAAAAACAGCTACTGTACACCTGCCAGTAATTGATGTGATTTTGTTTTCTTTTTTTAAACTGAACTGTTTCACTACAGACAAACCAGAGTTTGTTCTTTTATTTTTTTCTCAAGCTGAAGGTTTTCTGTGCATTCATTACAAAAATAATCATTTTTTACAAGATTACCAAAAAAGTCCAAAGCAAAATGTTTTTATGATAACATTTCTGTTTCAGAGGAAAAAAAACAGTTTAACTGTGTTTTGTTCTAAAACAAAAAAAAAGCTTTAATATTGGATTAGGATCTGTCAATTTAATTTAAATTTTGCTTAAAATAGTCAGTGTAACATTTTGCAATAAATGCAGAATGGCACAATGAAAGAACTGCTTAAGGTTTACCATAATCACAACTTTGAATACCAAGATGAAGGTAGATGTAATGGCTACAATAATATTCTACAATTACTATAAATACTACAACATTACCTGTGGCTTTCTTTAATAAAACTCTGGTAAAGCTCTCTGAGTTGTTTTGGAAAATCTTATGATACAAAAAATCAAATTAGTAAATATTTCAGATGACAGGTTTGCTGTAGGTACACTCATAGTTTCTTACTGTATCTGGAAATGAGAGAACGGAATCCAAAACATACAGTATGTTAATCTCTACAATGTTTGAAGAGAGGAGTCAGACTGCTTCCTTAAAATACATTTTCATACTACTGCAGATAATCCAAGAAATATTAAGTATGTTGTGTTATGGTGTTTATAAGACTGATTTCTAGGCCTGTCAAGGACTTTGACTTTATGAATATCATTAATCAAGTTTCATTAAATGATATGAATCACTACTATCATTGCTTCTCTGCCTTTTGGCTAAGATCAAGTGTAGTATCTGTTCTTATCAGCAGCCATATCACCCTGCAACTTACAACTGGCAACCCACTGAAGTTAAGCAGGTGTGAGCCTGGTCAGTACCTGGATGGGAGACCTCCTTGGAAAAAACTAAGGTTGCTGCTGTCAGAGGTGTTAGTAGGGCCAGCAGGGGGTGTTCACCCTGCGGTCCATGTGGGTCCTAATGTCCCAGTATAGTGATGGGGACACTATACTGTAAACAGGCACCGTCCTTCAGATGAGACTTAAAACCGAGGTCCTGACTCTCTGTGGTCATTAAAAATCCCACGGTCTTTCTTGAAAAGAGTAGGGGTGTAACCCCAGCGTCCTGGCCAAATTTCCCATTAATGCTTACCAATCATGGCTTCCTAATAATCCCCATCTATGAATTGGCTTCATTACTCTGCTCTCCTCCCCACTGACAGCTGATGTGTGGTGAGTGTTCTGGTGCGCTATGGCTGCTTTTGTATCATCCAGGTGGATGCTGCACATTGGTGGTGATGGAGGGGAGTCCTGTATAGTGTCCCTGTCACTATATTGGGGCATTAGGACCCCCATGGACCGCAGGGTGAGCACCCCCTGCTGGCCCCACTAACACATCTTCCAGCAGCAACATTGTTTTTTTTTCCCAGGAGGTCTCCTATCCAGGTTCTGACCAAGCTCACACCTGCTTAGCTTCAGTGGGTTGCCAGTTGTGAGTTACAGAGTGATATGGCTGCTGGCATGTATCTCAGCTATCTGTTGCTGACCCCCATGAAAGTTAATACCAATTAAAGAAACATCCCCCATTAATGTCACACCTGTTACTGATGCCCAATCTGTCCCAAGAGTTGCCAATGTGTGGGGACACATGGACTATTGTTTTGTGACCAGCAGCCACCTGCGTGACTTACAGCAGATGTTAACATCCCCACTAGCCAACAGATCTTCACAGAGACATGATAAATTGTTGATTTAAAAGGAAAAGACCAACTGTGCAAGCCCAGATTGAAATTTATCCAAGACATCAGGGTTACCACTCCTACTCTTTCGAAAAGACCCAGTTTGAAGAATTAATTTTGTCTTATGATTACATGTTTTAATAAAGCAGTGACAGACAGAGGCTTTATCCCCTTGTAGCCTGAGCCTGTGGAGACCCCCAGTGAGAATCAAGTTGCTGTAAGAGATGTTGGTAAACTAGTTCTCTCTGGATAAGAATTTTAATCCAGTGTCCCAGTATTGTGGGAAATGGGAGCACTGCTCTAGGTGATGCCATCCTTCAGATGAGATGTTAAACCAAGTTCCTGATAACTAGTGGTTGTTAAAGATCCAATATCACTGTTTGTACAAGCGGACATAGTGTATTGACAAAATTACACTTCTTGCTTGCTCTTTTTGGCCTTTTTATGTTTAACTGCTTAGGAGGGGACAAGTAAACATACAGTAAATAAGTGGGGATTACCTGAGGAACTCACTGCATGAAATAGACCAGGTGTTGCAGCGTACTTTGTCTTTCCTCTCTGTCCCTCTTTTCCACATTTGATTCCAACCAGCTCAGTAGCCCCATACAATCTAATATGTCACCTGGATGATGGTTGTTTGGACAAACAGTGTGTCAGTCTGTGAAGAGTGTTGCCTGGCATACTGTATATGCTACAGAGTTAAAGAACCTCAAAGAGGACACAAAAGTAAGGAAAAAAAACCCGACAAAAGCAAGAACCATCATATATTATATAAAGCAAAAGCTGCTACCCTTCACCCACTTTTGTCACCATGTGACATCATTACATAGTTTTTTGAAAATCTGAAAAGACTAATGCAAACTTTTTTCATAGAAAGATAGACTAGTGCTTTTTAAAATATTGTATACTGTATATGACATATTACATTATTAATATACTGTATATATTGCATTCTTTCTCCCACTGTAGGAGCTTATTGATCTTTTTCGTTGAAAAGATATTTTATTTCTCTACTAACCATGAATTGAAACTTCTGCCATGAAGCCACCTTATATGATTATACATTTTTAAGATGCTTGCAAGGACCTTTGAGGCTTCCAGCAAAAGAAATTTCAACGAAAGGCTGATATTTATCTTGGTACAACTTATTCACAACTGAAGACCATTGTGTTGTGATGTCTTTGTATTGTGCACCCTGTGGTGCTTCGTGTGGTGCCGAGAGTGGAAAACATTTAAGATTTAAAGGTTTCCTATCAACAGTGCTAGAGGGAAACAGAGGTTTTGTAATCAATTCTGGAGAGCAACTCAAGAGATATTTGGATTTGCACTTGCTATCAACTATAAATAAAGTAACCTTGTCATTGTCTGCCTTCCGGATCGAACTTTCCTAAGGCTTTAAAGTATCACCAACATTGCAATTATATTTGCAACACCTTCACCTGTCTTGTAGAGAAAACTGCCTTCCTGATGTTTGTAGCTGTACAGAGTAATAGAAGATACTAATAATGTGTCAGTTCTTGAAACACATGCCCTATATTAAATTCACATTAAATACTAAGAATACTTTTTAACATGTCCTAGGTTTTATCAACATCCCTTACCTTAGTAACATCAATTTTACTATAGAAGGTACTATAGTTGGAAAACAGGTCAATTTCCAAGAAAACATGACATTGATCAAATACCTTAATTACTGTAAATCGTTTTTTTTCTAAATTTGAAGTCACACTAGACTACAGTAGATTCAATCAAAACTTTAATCCCTCTCAGTGCTCACTATGAAATTTGAAGTAACATTTTCAAGTGATCGAAGCAAGTAACCTTTGACAAACAGAAGGTCATCATGAAGTACTGGCAGAAACTTTAAGATAAAATTGGTTACAGAAATAAAAAGAGTTACCAGCCCTCATTGAATCAAAGCATTTCCCAGAGAAATGTTTGGCATTTTAAACATTCATGATATAATATTTATTTAATGATTTTGAAAAATCTCCCTGGAAAGTAAGTGAAATTTTTAACCATATGGTGTAAGTTGGTTGTGTTGTATTTCTCCAAGACATGTAAGAAATCACTGAAAAAGAAAATAAAACAAAATCTGAAGCAAAAATTATCATTCATTTCTTTTCTGTTACAGACAGTATGGGACCTTAATAGCACTGGTATAATCTCATGTTCAGAAATACAATACATACACACAAATACTGTATAAGAGTGAAAGATATTGTGAAAATGTGAAACCAAATTTGAGAAATAAGATCAAATCATCTTTTAAATCTGAGTAGTGCAGCAGCAGAATAAACAAGGTTTGCTTTGTAATTTTTAAATTTGTATGTGATTACAAATTACAAAAGGAAAAATACATCAATGTTGACTAGAAGATTAACAAAAACACACAAGGGAACAGAACACACATTCATCTCTGCGTTACTGTTTATTGGAAAAGGCCATACGAGAAAAATAAAGAACAAAATGAATGTACAGTATTACCATACAGTATAAATGTCAACACCTAGTAAATGTTTAGCATATTATTACAATTTACAACTGTAAAAGTAGCATCATCAAATGTGTTCTCCTCTACTTAAGAGAAGAGAGCAAATTTTTATATCTTTACAACATTTCTTTAAAAATCAACTGTGGTTTTTTGAAAATGCACAATGTGAACCTAAATTAATTCAGTCAAATTCAATTCAATTCTTAATTGCCATGTAAACAAACTTGATTTGAATGTGCCCCAGAGCACCCCTATAAAAACAATAAAACAACAAAATGCATATTACACTTACAGTACACGTACATAGTACATATAATTCAATCAATCAAAGGTCGATTCCACTTATATTTATATTCATTCCCTTGTAATACTTGCAACATCCAATATCAAGATACAGTATTGAGATGCGTAATGGCCATTAGATAGTGCTATTTCCGAACCAAGCTCTACTACATTTGATGCTTTGAAACCTCCTACCCAAAGGGAGAAGTTTAAAAATGAGTTGGCTGGATGGAAGGAGTCTGTGGACACCTTCTTAGCTTTCCATTCGATGTGGCTGTCATAAATAGAGGCAACCAAGGTAAATTGCATCCGATGATCTTAGAGGCTGTGTGTACTACTCTGTCCAACTGTTTCCTCTCTCGGGCAGTTGTATTGCTGTACCACACTGTTATCAAGTAGGTAACCACGTGCTAAATTACAGTTCTAAAGAACTGTGTCATTGTTTTCTGATTAAATCCAAACTTCCTCAACTGTAATAGGGAGTATAGCCTCTGATGGTTTTTCTTCATGATGTGACAGGCATTAACTTCCCGCTTTGATGGCAGATGGTCGTGTCAAGAAACTTGAAGTTGTCCACTCTCTCCACAACCTGGCCATTGATGACTAGTGGCAGATCACCTCTGTCCCTGTCAAAGTCCCCCACCAGTTCTTTAGTCTTATCAATGTTCAGCTCCAAATTATTCTCATTACACCTCCTGGCCAGTGCATCAACCTCACATGTATGTGCTGTTTCATCATTGTTAGTGATTAAAACCTACTAATGTTATTTCATCTGAGAATCTTATAACTGTATATTCATAAACGAGTAAAGGTGTGGTGACAGTATTCAATATTCAGAGTCATAGACTTAAAAAGCACTTAAAAAGGACTCCTACCAGGCAGAAAATCTAAGATCCGGTGTTACAGGGACTAGCTAATGCTCTGCCCTTGATGTTTATCAAACAACTTCAGTTTTATTTAATTGTATTAAAGGCTGAGTTGTAGTAGATAAACAGGATGATAAATTGCAGTTGAAGTTCTGTAGCACACACAATGTGTGAAGGCTTTAGCTTTATGCGTTTTTACTTTGTTAAGGATTTCAAACTTCAAAATGTTTGCATGCCAAACAGGAATTTCTAAACATCAAGGAAGACCGATTTAAACCTTCACCCTACTTAATGTAACCTAGCATTTTAAACAAATACATGAGGTTTAAACACCACCTTACAAACAGCACTCCAGTCATGAGTGCCTTAGAGTCCCAGACGTTTCTTTAAAAATTAGTTATTAAATTAAATTATTTTAAAAAGCTGATGCAATTTCTTAGGCATATACAGTATGTACCTCCTCTGTCTGGTATAACACAGTACAACATTTTAAACAGCAACACAACATGTTCGATTGCCTCATATTATTGTCAGTCTCCCAGAAAGGAATCACTGTCCAGTGATCATCTCTCTAGAACCTAAATTTAATAATAAAGCACCCAATTATTGCAATCACAAAGTCCATTTTTCCTTTCAGGGAAGCAATGTACAGTATGTTATTATTATTGTAAACTGTTCTATGTGAGTTATAGCACATAATATTTACTCCCTTTGAGAATTTGCTGGCTGAGATCCATGGCAGCTGGAAGCCATCATGAAGTCCAATTACTGTCTGTCTGTGTCAACATCTGGAAACCACTTCTGCTGTTCGGGCTGTCTGCATCCCAGTGTGAATAAGGCTCCTGGCCATATAAAGCCAACATGTTGCACATGGAATGCAGGGACTGTGGTGCACACAGGGCAGAGAGAAGTCTTTTGACTTTAACAAATGGCTTGAACAATGTATTTAAATAAAAATATAAATGAGAAGCATCTGAATTTTATTACGGTAAGAGCT
Source organism: Atractosteus spatula (assembly GCF_055471065.1). Taxonomy (NCBI): domain Eukaryota; kingdom Metazoa; phylum Chordata; class Actinopteri; order Semionotiformes; family Lepisosteidae; genus Atractosteus; species Atractosteus spatula. The sequence goes on from NC_142708.1 coordinate 33,183,692, forward strand.
TTTGAAAGTGAAGCCTCCATCAGCTCAGATCCTGGGGCCCACAGTTTGAATTGCATCTTCTGCTTCTATAAGCTTTTCATTTAATTTTTTTCAAAGGAGTCATCCTACAGAAACGGGAATGATACATTGACTTCCTAATAAAACCTCAGTATGACTGACAAATGCTTTAGAAGCATTTATGCAAAGATATATATACAGTACACATACTGTATATTGTATAAAGCACTATGAGTCAGAATTTTGTGATTCCCCTGAATAATCTTATTAAATCACAAGCGAACTTACTCTTCAGCTCAAAAAAAAAATTCAAAAATTGAGCCACCAACCAACGTGTAACATCCAACACATGGCAGAAGTTTCTTTCACCTGTTTGGAAGCCACTACAAAATACCAAATGTGAATTTGCCACCTGAAAGGCAGAGGTCAACATTGTGATTAATCCAGGCTTATCAATGTACTATAAAACTCTTACATTTGGATTTCCATTTTAACATTTTGACAGGTGGAGGTTATTTAATTCTGCCATCTTGATAGTCATTGCTGTTAATACTGCCATACATTATGCTATACTGTAGTTTCTTTTTGATAAATAATTATAGTAACTATTAACTGACTATGATGATAATCAGTTATAGACAGGAACTCAAAGTTATTAATGCTGACCAAATGATGATTGCAAAAAATTCTAGTTGAATTTTATATTGTTTGTAATTACCCTTAGTCTGTGGAAATGAAAACAAAAAGGCAAAGAGTTCTGATTAACTGGAAAGTGTAAGCTGCAATTTATTAGGCATCAAAGTTTCAGTCAATGAAATTAGGAACAATTACTCTCTGCGTAGTAATAAATACAACCTATTAGTTAACATGGATTGCATTTTATAAAACAGAAATTTAGTTTATTGGGTTAGCCAGGCTGAAAGACAAAGTATGAAAATATAGTAACACAAAGGTGATTGGTTAATGGTTTACCTTTCCTCACTGGTGTTGTTCATGGTAAATGAAGTGCTGTTATCTCAACAAACTAAGTAAAATGTGATGTTTCTGTCTGCACATTGATCTTTGTTGAGAAGGGGTATTCCAAATGTATTCCAAATATATATATTTAAAGCATAACAGAAAAAACAACAAACTCCTTCCAAAGGAAAAAAAAAACATCCAAATCAGCTGACCATACAGTCACCATTTTTGCTCTTGTAAAATTTAATTGACATGTACTTCTTTCTATGAAAACAGTTTTATATTCCAGTCTGCACCCAGCCTTCTAAAATTAGAATGATTTTAGATAAGAGGAGTAATTTAGTAAAGTACCTAGACCTCTTATAGTGTTGAAACAAATCAACCACTGGATGAGAGGACTGTATGCATAGAATTAATGCAGAGGTTCAAAGTAACCACAGAGCTTAGTAGACTTCAGTATATAAAATCACAAAATGACCAGGGTAGGTAAAGAGCTGTGAAGCTGCCTGCAAAAGAAAGTTATTCAAATTAGGTGAAAGCTTACATAATGTCCTGGGCCTGCAAACACAACATTTGACTTCTCTTCAAATTTCCGCTGAGTCAGCAATGTTTGGGTCCACAAAGATCCATAAAGTTATGTTAAAAATGTACTATGAATTAGTAAGACATTTAGAATACAGGGTACAATTTTGAACATCAAGATATAACAAATGATATGTCTGCTTCAGATACTGTATCAGTAAAGAAATAAGTAAATAGACACATTCCCAAGTTCAAAGAAATGTCCTATTCTGAATGAGTTGTTATGCTTCCCCATGTTCAAGTGGATTTCCTCACACAGTCCAAAGACATAATGTGAGGTTACAAGTAGTTAGCTTCAGGAAATATTGATCTTGGTGTGAGTATGGGCAAGTGTGTGTCTGTATGTGCTCTGGGATGGACTGGCATCCCTGCACATGTTGCTTACTGGGATAGGCACCAGCTCCCCCCATGACCATGAATTGGATTAGTTAGAAAAAGGTTGGATGGAAGATATTAATAGAGAAAACAAAACCTGTTAAAGCATAAGACAGATGGAAGGGATTGCTAAGATCTATATTTTTTTAATTTAATTTAAGCACAATTTTGTAAAATTATGCAGTGTATAATACAGCCCTTACCACTCAAAAGGATAATTAGAATTTAACCACTGAAAATTATTTAATATACTTGGATGTGACAGGCCTACCTCTCCACGGGTGGCACAAAGGCCTGATTACATGGAAATCACATTGTATAGCCAAGATACATGTGTTAGGAGAATTTATTTGTCATACTTCTTCATAACAAACACCTACTCCAAATCAAATTAAACCATTATGAATTAAGCTCATGTGAGAATGAGGCTCTCAGCCCTTTACCAATTAACTACATGTAAACCTACTGTATATACAAACAGTAGAGGCTTAAAGACCTAGTGGCAAGTCATCTGATTCTGCTTCTCTACTGCTGGCCTGCCACACTGGAGTACATCTGATGAGTAAGAGCTTTTACCTAAAGCTTGTCTTCTGGACCCTAAAAATAATAATGTTGTTAGCATTTATATTTATAGTACCTGTAGGTAGCTGCTACCTACTATGAGTATAAGTGCTTTTTTACGGTACCTGTTCATTAAACCTTTACCTGTTCATTTATATTTATAGTTATCTTGCCTATGTTTTGCACTATGTAGAATATACTCAAGTTTTGGGTTTAAAAAAATTCTAAAATATTAGCACTTTGCTATTATCATTAGCCATTCTCATTCATATGAATCATTTTATCAATAACAAAAAGGTTTGTAAAAGAAAGAACAGAAAGAAAGTGAAAAGAAAAACTGAGAAATGTTACCGTGTGTTGAGCAGTGCGAGTGCAGAGCAAGCTACTGTACATAGTCTTGTTGTTGAAGCCAATACCCTGGCTTACTTCAAGAAATTTTATGAGATCCTTGGTTCAATTACTGTAGCTACATAGTATGAAACAGGCTAGATGGGTACAATGAATCCTCTCTTTCATTTTTTATATTCAAAGCAGAAAATCATTATCAGTGAGCATACAACTCACACACAAAAAATATTTTATCTACTTAAATATTTAAGTTTAGTTGCATTGTATGAAAGCCGTCAACAAGTTTAGCACCATAATATGTTATCACGTTTTACCTTTTTTTTTTAATTACCAAAATACAAAGGGCTTCATATCATACATGAGAAATGATGCTGAAGCCTAATGGCAATACACATTAGTAAAGAATCTGTGAGGTACAGTCAGGTAAAGTTGTAAAATCAGATAACAGAAGCCTTTTGCTGTACGCTACCTACAACTTCTTTTTGTGTGGGTTGTTACCGAGAGAGAAGCCACTTTTCTATCTAGAAATCTACAGTGCTACATCCAAGATGTAATTATGTCTTAAGGCACTACTGTGCTTTATATCATTTTGAATCAATTCACTCAGCAACCCCATATCTAGCAAATAATCTACATTTCTGGTGTGTATGTTTTGTTATGCAACATTCCTTTAACAGTGTCTTTTGTTGATTCTCTTTCTCAGTTTAAAGCTGCTTTGTGTGTATTATTGTGAGCAATAAGTGTTAGTTTTATTAATCCCTTAACCAGAATTTACAGGTGGTTTAGATAGTTAATCCCAAACCCCATTTAACTCGTATTTCAATCCTGCATTTTATCTTTCAATTATTTCAAGAGTTGCGGGAAAACCGAAACCGTTCCCACCAAGTAACTGGTGCAAGGCAGGAAGACTGGATGGGAAACCAGTTCATCACAGAACACATGGACACAGACACCTGGAGCAAACACATAAGCCAGCAGCCATATCACTTTGCAACTCACAACTGGCAACCCACTGAAGTTAAGCAGGTGTGAACCTGGTCAGTACCTGGATGGGAGACCTCCTGGGAAAAACTAAGGTTGCTGCTGGAAGAGGTGTTAGTGGGGCCAGCAGGGGGTGTTCACCCTGCGGTCCATGTGGGTCCTAATGCCCCACTATAGTGACAGGGACACTATACTGTAAACAGGCACCATCCTTTGGATGAGACGTAAAACTGAGGTCCTGACTCTCTGTGGTCATTAAAAACCCAGGGTGTTTCTCAAAAAGAGTAGGGGTCCTGCCCAAATTTCCCATTGGCCCTTACCAATCATGGCCTCCTAATAATCCCCATCTATGAATTGGCTTCATTACTCTGCTCTCCTCCCCACTGATAGCTGGTGTGTGGTGAGCGTTCTGGCACACTATGGCTGCCGTCACATCATCCAGGTGTGGTGTGTGCTGCACATAGGTGGTGGTGGAGGGGAGTCCCCATTACCTGCAAAGCGCTTTGAGTGGAGTGTCCAGAAAAGCGCTATATAAGTGTAAGCAATTATTATTATTATAAACTTGGATGTTACCATCATATAAATTAAAAATTATATTATTCCTGCAAAGAAGCTGCATATAAAAGTTATTATGTGTTGGATTTTGTAAACATCCAGACTCCAGTTAGAGAATGAGTTGAGGCCGGGATACTGTTTCCTCAGTGAAACAGTACATACAGTACAGTGCATCATCATTTGCTAGCATAAGAAGGCACTGCAGTAACAGGCAACCTACCACTAGAGGAAGGCCTCTATAAACTATAAATAGGTTCAATGGGTGTCAATTTGTAGATGTGATTGTTGGTGATCAGCTGAAATATAACACAGATATGAAAATACATATTCTCACGTGGTTTTAAATAGTATGTTTGGGGCTGTAGAAGAGGCAGATTGCAAAGCTAGTGGAGAGTCTTTTTGATTTGTTGGATAACCCAGACTCCACACTAAATCTCCTGTACTTTGACAAAAACATTGCAGGTTTTCTGTGTACACCCTATCTAATGGTGGGGTTGTCACAATAAAATTGCACACTGTTGTCATAAAAACAATTCCTTGGAGGTGGTAGCTATGGCATTTTACATTTTGGGGTATCAGGAGTGGTGTCATCGAGATCCAATAACCCTGATCCATTATATGTCCAAATAACCAAAAGTCTTTAAGGGTGTTAAGGCTTTAGGCCAGAGTTTGGAGGCCATGTCTGATATTGTCTGGATAACTGTGTTCAGTAGCAGATATAGCATTTTGTGTGTTTACACACATATGAAAGGTAAAATGTTTCATTTCAAGGTTGGACGTCTGCATATGTATGAAAGGTTAATGCAAAGCTCCAGTTAATGACATCATTATATTATATGGATTCTATTTTGACATTATTCACAACTTTACAGACAGGGCTCCAAGCTGATGATTGTTGTCTGAGAAATTTAATAAAGAGCATAAGTTGTTATGCTTTAAACTTACTTTACTTGTTTACATCACTATAATGTTTGCAACATTTTAAAGAAAGCAGTTCAATCTTGCTTACATATAAAATGAAAGTGAAGAAACAGATGGAAATGCTGTTAGTGTCCTTAAGGATTCCTGCAACAAAGGAATCCCTTTTGTAATCCCTTACAAAATGATTGCTAAAGCCTGCTTATTTTTAAAATTGTATCATATACTATATCAGATATCATAGCTAACAAAATGATACCAATATTCATGTATTCATTACTTCAAATAGAATGACATCATCCCAACATGACATGACATCACAAGTGGCATTAAGAAAAGTGTATAGAGAAACTGAAGAATCATAAGAAAAATAATAAAAATTTGATGTGGACAGTTTTTTCTGTTAGTTTTTTTTATAACTGATAGTGGTAATGGGCGTGAACCTAATGTGCAAGCAAGTCTCAAAAGGTTTCAAAACCAATTCTGTTTTAAATGCAGCATGTAGTTCCACGATTCCTTTAACTCCCTCTCAGGAGAAAATCCTTGCATAAACAACACTTCTATAAGCATTATATTTTCACCACAGACTCCAATAAAAGTATTTCTGTGCTGTGGCTCCTTGAAAAGATTTTATTTTGGTCCATAAATTTAAAGAAATTACCTCAGCTTGTGTTTGTAACTCTGTTTTCAAAGTTTTTTTTTGTAAAAGAAAATAAACTGAATGGAAACAGTTCTACTTGAGGCTTTTATTCAGATGTTTTTCATAAACATTTTAGTCACAACAAATACCGCATGACATGGAAGTCTGATCTAAACAAAACTGGATGTCTGGATGTTAGCCATTTAATGTAGTTCTTAACCAGATAAGTTCCAGTCTTGAAAACAGATATATTCCAAAGAATAACACACATGCAATGTACTTTACTATATAAAGTAATGGATTATGTCAGAGGTTTTAACTTATGAGAAGACTAATTTTACTATCATGTAACTTTGAAGAAGGAGTGATATTAACAAAGTACTACAAGCCCAACTGTGCAGAAAAGTTGCAAATGAACTACACCTTACAAATCATCACCCCGAAAGATAGATTTTTAACAATATCTCCTCCTCCATTTATTTTCTTTTCCAAAATTAAATCCCAGTTTATGCTGCTTTACTGCCTTTTTTTCCCCCATAGGCAGAGAAAACCTAAAATACCATCCTATTCAACCATATGAAGAGTGCCAGTTACCTTTCCTTGCCCTGAATAAAATGTGTTTTTATATCACCACCATTTCTGCAATCCCCAATGACTAATCTGTTAGATGGACTACTTAACTACTGTATATGGCTCTTTATCCAGTATATTTTAAGACTGATTCTATTTTACCACCCTCTCATGTACAGTATAATATCTTGAGGGAGAGGAAGCTGCTGTTAAGTGTCTGATCTTGCTTCAAAAAGCTACAAAATATGCTGCTTGAAGTGAAGGAACTCTTAAGACAAAACATTTTTCAACTGACATTAAAACTTTAATGTGGTTTTCCGCTTGGATTAATTAAATTCAGTGTACCATGGGAAAAGCACTTGGGAATAAGTTCTTTGCAAAGCAAGTGGGTGGAGGCCTGCAGACCATCTCAGTTTAAGGAGGAAATGTTTGCTAAGATGGAATATTAGAACTAATCATTTGACAAACTTATATTAGGTCTATTCATACAATTTAATAATCACTGACCTTAGAACAGCATCTAAAGCAATATATTTGGTTCCCAAATTATCTCAGTGTAGAAGATTTAACTGCAGGATATTCCAAATGACTCCACATGTGTCTTTATATCATAGTTCCATCAGTTTTGTCAATTAATCAATTTGTATGGTAAAGAATACTATGGCAGGGCAGCTAAAGAAAGAGCTGTACCTGACCTGCCACAAGAGGCCACTACACAGCCCCATATATGCAGAAATAGTCAGACAGATGATAATTAGGCAGGTAGGTCCCTTTTCAGGCCATATAGGCCCATGGGGAGAATGGGGGGCAAGGGCCACCATTTTTCTCAACCATCCGACACTGGAGGTGGAGGTGATGTGGTCAGCATCACGCTCCGGCTGGCCTATTACCCCCAGAAGGATTAACCTCCAGTACTCACTTGGAAAGCAGGCTGAGTGGATCTGAGAGCTGGATGGAAGGAATTAGAAGAAGCTACATCACTTGCCCCTACCTGGGATTGAACCCAGGACCTTCCAGTCAGGAGCTAGATGTCCTTGCCATCTTAGCTACCACGGCTTCAATGAGCTGATTAGCCTGACAAAAATTTCTTTATTGGCAAATACTGTCTCACAACTCAATCAAATGGCACAAAGAGCTGTGTACCAGTGGTATAAAACATTACTGTATAACTGAGAATCAAATTTTTAAAATATGAATCTCTCTCTCATCCTAGCGTTAATCCCACATCAGCAGGGTCCGCATGTCGGCACGCCTGTCTCCATTTGGTGGTTTGAACCAAATCTTTGAGCTTTGAGCTTTAATTACCATTAAATGCAACCAAGAATACTCCAACCAGCGCGTCCCTCTGCCTGCTGTTGGGGGGGAGGAGAACAAAGTAATGTAGCCAATTCATAGAGGGGGATTATTAGGAGGCATGGGACATTTAGCCAGGACACCCCTACTCTTTTTGAGAAACACCCTGAGATTTTTAATGACCACGGAGAGTCAGGACCTCAGTTTTACGTCTCATCCAAAAGATGGCACTTGTTTACAGTATAGTGTCCCCATCGCTATACTGGGGCATTAGGACCCACATGGACCACAGGGTGAGCACCCCCTGCTGGCCTCACTAACACCTCTTCCAGCAGCAACCTTAGTTTTTCCCCAGGAGGTCTCCCATCCAGGTATTGGCCAGACTCACACCTGCTTAGCTTCAGTGGATTGCCAATCGTAAGTTTAATTAAAAAATTAATTTATATTTTTACATTTATATTTAAAAGTATAAATAAAAATGTTGGCTCTTAAGCATAGGATTCAATTCAATACAAGGTCACACTTTAAAAAATAAAACAGGAGGAGATAAAACATTACATTTTATATGGGATTATGCTTGGCCTAGTACCTAAGGATGGATAAAGAAGAAAGTAATGAAAAAAACCCAGTCTATGTCAATTTCAGAATGTAAAGTGTAAAGTAAATCCAATTTGTTAGTCCAACTTAATAATAATATTTCCTTACATTTATATACTGTAGTGCTTTTCTGGACACTCCACTCAAAGCGCTTTACAGGCAATGTGGACTTCCCTCCACCACCACAAATGTGCAACACTCACCTGAATGATGCGATGACAGCCATAGTGCGCCAGTACACTCACCATTCATGAGCTATCAGGAGGGAGGAGAACAGAGTGATAAAGCCAATTCAGAGATTGGAATTATTATGAGGCTATGATTGGTAAAGGCCAGGGGGAAATTTGGCCAGGTTGCCAGGGTAACACCCCTACTCTTTTCAAGAAACACCCTGGGATTTTTAATGACCACAGAGAGTCAGGACCTTGGTTTTTCATCTCATCCAAAGGACTGGTGCCTTTCTACTGTATAGTGTCCCTGTCACTATAATGGGGCATTAGGACCCACATAAACTGCAGGGTGAGTGCCCCCTACTGGCACCTCTAGTACTTCTTCCAGCAGCAATCTTAGTTTTTCCCCAAGAGGTCTCCATCCAGGTACTGACCAGGCTCTCACCTGCTGAGTTTCAGGGAGTTGCCAGTTGTGAGCTGCAGGGTGATACTTGCATGTTCTCTAAACTTCCAGTTGTAACCTCAATCTTTTTGCAATGCGTAATGCAGTCCTTTGATTTGACTTGATTAATGCATTTGAGGTTTTCAGAAACCTTAAAAATATCCCCTCAAAATCCTTTCTTTTCAAGACTAAAGATATTCTGTTTGAGAGAATTTCTTTATTACCCCCATGGGGCAATTTATTTTACCTCAGCAGACAGTATAAAGGAAAACACTTAAACATACAGGCACACATGAACATGAGCAAGAATTGTTGAGCATGGTTGTGTCCATAGGAACAAACCTGAACTTGTTTATTTTTAAATAGGAAAAATCTGCATCTGCACTCTGAGGTTAGTAGTTGGAATTCATTAAAACAAGGGGTGTGAAGTGTCCTAGGGTTCTGAGTGTTCTTCCAATTGCATGATTTTATTTGTAGAGACATTCAACTTCAAACAGTTTTGTTCACACCAAGTGGCAAACTCATTAACAACTAGCCCATGACAAACAAATGAGATGGCCCCCTCAAATGATTGCAGGACAGAGTTGTCAGCAAATGTAATTATGTGTCTTGAGTGGTGCTCTTATAATAATTTGGATACAGGACAAAGAGTAAAGGATACAATACAATGGGGGTGGAGGGTGGTAGAAGAATACCAACTTGTTGGACAAGGCTTTGTTGACTCTTACGCTCTCAATTATGTCCGTAAGGAAATAAGTAACCCGGACGACAGGATTAAGATTAAGACAATAGTTTGGTTGCCAGAAAATGTGGTTGAATACAGTTAAATACTGGAGAGAAATCTACAAATAGCAACCTAGCATGAGTTCCTCAAGATTGTGGAGGACAAGGTAAAGAAGGCATATTGTAGTATCCTCCACACGCTACCTGCCTTTTTAGAAAACTGTGGGTCTAAGAGATCCTATACTGTCTGCCACAGTCTCACTTTTCACCATATGTTTAAAAGTTTTCATAACCAGTGAGGGGAGAGCTACTGGTCTATAATCATTGAGTAAACTAGGAGATTTGACTTCTGCCACTGGAACCACAACTGATTCTTTTCAGATCCTAGGAACATTTTGCTGGTTCATTGACATTTAGAAAATAAAGAAGAAAAACACCACACAGCTGTCCTTCACACCTTTTCAGTACTCTACCCCCAACAGAATCAGAAACTTGACTCTTTCATTCCTTTTACACACAATTTACACACCTTAATATAAATATCACAATCAGAGATCCTGCCTTTTAAAAAAATTGACTTCACTAGTAAAATCATGTACATCAAATCACAAATAAATGTGATCTGATTTTCCATCTGTGCTAGTGCTCTTGGTCCTCTTCTAATGCATTCCCACCATTGACTTGATACACTGCCATGCAGAGAGTGGGTTAGCTCTACTCATTTCGCCCTCCACTCTTTTAACATTCATTTGAACCTCTCTACTCAAAGCAACACCCCCATAGAGAAAAAAATATTTTTTCTTGTTTAGAACAGACAGAGAGATTTCATCACCCAGGGCTTCTTATAAAGAAATACTATGCAAGATTGCAGAGCCATACCATATTTTCGCAAAAGGTTACGTAACCAGTAACTGTATCTGTCAGTTCGTTAAAATCAGCACTTTGGTGGTTAAAAAGTCCTAATACCTGCACTCATAACAATTCTGCAGCTGTTGTAGAGAATCCTCAAAGATTCTCCTCACTCCCTGCTGGCCAGATGCAAGCTCTCCAAACATTCAACACCAAGTGCTGTTTCTAGTTCCAGTGTCACCATGGTCGTAAGTCAATCACCTGTGACAATCATTGGTGGGGTATTGTGACAGGGTGCCTGTTTTTTTTCCAAATGAATGTTAAATACTCCAATACCTTTCCCGTACCCTTCCTGTATGTTTCTTAGTGTGTTTCATATGGGATACATATGAAGTGTGACTGATACTTACCCTTTGTTTCCCCAGAATCACTACAGTGTTCCCCGTTAGAGTATGGGATTGTGTTGGACAAGATGGCCACCAGTCACCTTTCTGTTTGTAGTTTCCCACACTGCCACATCAGCACTAAAAAAACTGCTGATCTTAAAGGGAAAAGTTACTGGTAGGCCATCAATAAATAACTGATGTACAGTACTGTGTGTCTATTTTTTGTTTAAATGTATAAAAAAGCCTCACATGACTTTGTTGAAGTTTCTAAGTTTGTAGAGTATTCTGAATCTGTATTAAGTTACTTTTTTGTGTAAAACTTGTCCACGTCTATCAAAGATATGAGCAAGTCCCTTTGGGGGGGGCGGTCCTGGGAAAGGAGGAGCTGTAAAAGGGACTGGGAGAGCTCAGTAAAGACATGGTGCCTTGAAGGGAACGTGGGCTGTGAGGACCTCTGCGAGTTTTTTTGGGTTATCACTGTTTGAAGGCAATAAATCCATTTTTGTTTGCATTTGAAGACTGCAGTTTGGGAGTGTTTTTCTTATGAGCCTTCCCGTCTGGGAACCCCAGATCCTTTGTCTACAGCAATACTCAGGTGAACTTAAAGTCACAGTCCAATTTTGTGTCCGAACAGATGCCTTTACTTTCCAAGCCATTCAGTGACCCCTTACTTTATTCTTAACCTGGAACCAGGTCTTCTGTTTCTGCCAAAAATAGAACGAATTAATGAATAATTAAGTCACAAAGCCATATTTCACAATATTCCTTTAATCCAGCCAAAACATTCATACTTTTGGCTTGTGTTTACATATAAATGCTTTATATTTATTTATAGATATTATTTTAACCTCTCTTGGCTAATGTGGCTATAGATGATTTAATAATGGACGCTTTATTTCAAAGGAGTTCCCAAAGCTTACTGTAGTCTTTGTCAGTGCTGACATTTTCTTTTGCCTCTAGATTCATGGTGATATAGTTTAATGCCAAACTGAGATCAGAAAAGATCTTCATTCGCATTTTGCTCCATGACACTATTGGGCTCTTCCCCCCTTGATATTTTTACAACATAAACATTTGAAGTACGTAATGAAGATCAAGTGATATGGCCAACAAGTGGGTCATTGTGTACCTACCTGCAGTTAAAAACACAAGGCCTGGATCTCATTAGTAGTACTGGAAAGTCTAATTTATTTAAGCGTTAAGAAAAGAAACAGTATATCATACTTGGCACAGTTTACATTAGATTCCACAGCCAGAAATGAAGACTATTATTATTCATAAAAATCTGTAAAACCACAAAAACAAGCTGTGGTGATGGAAAGTATTTCTTAGCTTCACAAACCTCTTTGAGTTCACTGGAACTACAGAATCCTATTTATTTGTGTAATTTCACAGAGAACTAACTTCTCTTCTTTTGGAAGTGTCAGTGGTGTAATTTGTACCCCTTTTCCTTTATTCCTAAATGCCTTGGTTTTATTTTATTTGAGATCAACTCTTGTTCAACCTAGTGGAAACAAATTCACACCGACATGCAATGTGTTTGTGTACCAATCTTTAAAAGTGGTAGGAATGGATGGTTAACGAAAATGGCAATTTATACAGTATGACTAATTACTGAATGTTTATTCTGGTGTGCATAATATATATCTTTAACACTATAAGTGGTAGATTTGTATCCACAAAACCGATAAAGTGGTTTATTTGAAAAAAATGCACTGGTACCAAGAAAATCAATGGCATGCAGTGGCCATTGATAAGGTATGCATTTAGGATATTAAAACTTATTAAATCCTGAACGCTTTTTTTAAATTGACAAATATCATTTACAGAAATTTTATGTAATTCTATAACATTCTAGTTACTTTAGAATCTTTTACTACATCTATACATTTATAAGGTGTTTCCGTACTGCTCCAGTGTCTGGAGAATTGTCACATTGTTGTTAATTTAACTGCTGCCTACAAATTGTATGTACTAAGATGATATGAATGATATGATATGAACTGTGTATTTTATTGGAACTTTGGAGTTGGCATGGTAGTGTGACTGTTAGCTCTGCTGCCCAACAACTTTTGGGTCCTGGGTTTGATTCTGTACTGGGATACATTCTGCACAGAGTTGTCCTCAGGGCAGTATGGGTTTTCTCTAGTTTGTTTCAGTCTCTTCTCACCTTCCAAATATATGCTAGGTTAATTATTGTCTCTAAATTCTGCTTGTGTGCGTGCACTGGGAAAAACTGGCATCCAGTCCAGTGTAGTCCAGTCTTGAGCTCCAGGGAATATTGTACATGGGAATATTGTACAGAGGAACTTTAAAGTCAACTGAGCAGCATTTGTATTAAGACTCCACTTAACAGTACATTAGAACCAGATGACAATATTTTTCTTATTTTTCTTAGTACAACAAGGCTTTATTTCAACCAACAGTGTTTGGGGCATTTTACAGGAAAAAAACAAAAACACTCAAGAAAAAAAGAGAAAAATTAAATGGAAAAATACAATATTATTAAACAGAGATGAAGAAATACATTTAAAAAATGATTAAAAACAATGGTTAGAGCAATGCTGTATTTTTAAATCCTCTGTATTATAAACAATTTTCACAATCCATATCACCTCCTACAGTATATTGGGAAAATAAACCCCAAATTTAAATAAACCGCAGAAAAAAAGCTCCAGGGGTGGAGAGGTGGCACTGTGGCTAAGGATCTGTGCCTGTGGCTGGAAGGTTGCTGGTTCAAATCCTGCAGATGGTAGAGGAATCCTACTGTATTAGGCCCCTGAACAAGGCCCTTAATCCCAGCTGCTCCAGGGGTGTTGTATAAATGGCTGACCCTGTGCTCAGACCCCAAGCTTTTCTCTCCCTGTCTGTGTGCCTGTGTATCTCATGGAGAGCAAGCTGGGGTATATGAAAAGACAAATTCCTAATGCAAGAAATTGTATATGGCTAATAAAGTGATATTTTCTCTTATTTTGAAATGCTTTATCCTGCTGTATTTATAATTCATGGAATAAACCTATATTTTAGATATTCAGAAAAGGCATTTAACAATATCAGTGTCTATTACTGAAATTATCTTATGTGTTATAACAAAGGGGTTTGCAATTAATGTGTTACTGACAAGCTTTATCTCCTTTTACGTGTTATCTAGCTGTGGTTAAGTGCTGGCATGTGGCCTGTAACACATGAACACTTTGTGAATAGTCACTGCACACTAGTGATAGAATTGTCGTGAAGCACAAATAGACAGCTGCTTTTCACATGTGGTTCCCTTATGCTACCATGAAGTACAGCAACAAAATCAAATTACATTTAAAAACTCTAGGAGAGAAAATTACATTCAACAGCATTTAAATGAGCTACAGTAGATGACCCAAATGGCATAATGTGTGAACTTTTTAAACCTATTCTTACTATAGTAAATAATGACTATGGAAAATGTAAGTATTGTACCTTACTTGTAAGAGCACCAAAATTAGGATTTAAAATATTAATTCTTTCTTAGGCTTCGTCGATCTGAAGATTCTAGATAAGCTGATTAAAGCTATCAGATTGCTTATATACAGATGCAGCCATTCAAAATGCGCGGGCGATACCGCATTATTTTCCGGTACGCTGTACGCAGTCTACCGCAAGCTACCGGTAAATACCGCGAGTTACCGGTAAATACCGCTAGCAAAATAATAGTATCCGGAATTTCCGCAAGGTGGAGCTAATAAAGCTCAACCTCTCATGTTTGAGCTGTAGCCATCAAAGTCTTTAACGAAGATATTAATAATAGTATTAATAATAAATGACCTTGGACAAGCTGTAAACTCAAAGTATTGCCCTGGTCCACATTCTTTTTTTCATTGACCGTCTTTGTAAAAGTAACGCCACAGCATTTCGCAATCACGCATTTTTTTCCAATCATGCAAAGTACAGTGATTCACCATGCCTTTCACATGCTCATAAAAGAGATTGATTTAGGGACATAAACATATTACCGTATGCAAACTGTACTGTATACAGTATGTATATGTATATTTAATGTCTTAACTGTGCCCGTTTAAGTATTGAATATTCATATCTAATTTTACCACTGAAGGGAAATCTTAGTAGCTGAGCATAAAAACAATAGGAGCATACTGCAACGCGTGTGAAGGCCATAAACGATATTAATTTTGGAACATAAACATACAGTATATGGCTGGTCTCGGTACTTTAAAGAAAACATACACGAAACATGGTTTCATTATGACCAGAATCTTGAGATATTTTTAACTTGATTTACAGTATTTGAGAGGTATGTCTTAACACCGATACTACAGTGCTTAAGTACTACTCACGTATATGTTTCTAGGTTTATATTATGCATTTCATACGGTCAAATTACTTTTGAGCAACTAATAAGAAGCGCGAAACGGTATGCGTTTTACTTTCGTTTCGTGCTGGGACCCGTGGATTGATTAGAGATATCAAGTACATACAAGTCATTTTTTAAATGTTGTAGTTCGTCTTGAAAAAATGTTACGAGTACATCATCTATCAACAATTACACAGGTTCTGTTTCCATATTGCGGATTTTGGTTACGTAATATTATTTTCTAGATTTCACGTTGTGAATATATGATTTGGGCAAACAGAGCCGCAAAGAAGTACATTATGGGTTGTTGTTTTTTTTTGCAGTTTTATCTAGAACAAGCGATGCTTAAACCTTTGTCTGATTCTTGTGAAACTATCCACACGACAGTTACAGTACCTAGGAGTTGACTTCAGTGATGTCACTGATGGGATGTTTCTAAAAATCCATCCTCTGTAAAACGTCTTCTCTAGTTGTCCTGCATATGTATTCGCTAATGAAGCTGTGTGTTCTGAGCCTGGATCTCTACATTTCTGTATGAACCACCTTAGAGGGCTAAAGACAGCTTGTGTTTAAATTGAGTGTAAGGCAATTTATGCTTCTAAAGTCATGGTCAGCATTTTTGTACTGTGCTGTAAACTTGTTCTGTGCCTAGTCACATTATTTTATAGCGTTTTCATAGCGTTATCAAATCTGGTGGCGCTGTGTTAGTTTCCTGACTCCCATGTCACATGGTCTGTGATTGTAACCTGTAATACCGGTTTAATTCGTCACAGCCAGCACTCCGGTTGTAAAGTAGAAGCAGGCGAGATTTCCAGCGAAAAACACCTCCCCCTTCTTCAGGTGTGAGGGTCTTCTGCTCAGAATGAAACGCTAAAATGTAATGTAGGCTCTGAATGGGTTCTGACTTGCTTTAACAAAATATGTTTACAAATCCTTTCACCTGGCATTTTCGTAGTTAGAAATTATGGAACGCTCTGTTAAAAGCAAGGGAGTTTTTATGTCCGTTGCAGTTCTTTTGCAACATGAATATAATTATATCGTTATTAATTTCTTGAGATACGCGATTCCATATTATATTCCCTTTTAATCAAATTCTAAAAGTATGCTTGTTGACTCCGGTATCGCGTTAGTTAAAGACTTCGATGCTTAAAATGTTTAGGAGAAATGGAATACTGGTGTGTATGTTTTCTTTAAAGTACCGAGACCAGCCATATACTGTATGTTTAAGTTCCAAAATTAATATCGTTTATGGACTTCACACGCGTTGCAGTATGCTCCTATTCTTTTTATGCTCAGGCACTAAGTAAAAGGAGATGCTTCATATTGCTTGACTAATTTTAAAAACTAAGTTAGAAATGCAGACGCTCCCTCGGTGCGCTGCTCTGGTGCGCCGGCTCTTACACAGTGCCTGTCTGCCGTAAGCGTTACAATATACATACCCAACACTGCTTGTACCCATCTGTCATGCAAATAAAACACCTTGAATTGAATTGAATTGAGGGGAGAGGGGGGAATACTAAAGGCAATACTGGCTCAATACCCTCGATGGGCTTTGACGTGCTAATGCGTTGGTTTAACAGTCCGGGTGTGGCAGGCTTCCAATGTCAACTCGACTCGATTGGAAGACAATGAACGTATTTTGTGATATTTAGAAATATAAATTTGTTTGGTGCGAGTGAGGTTTTATTTAATCTCTGACCAAGGGAAACGTTTCATTTTTTCAAAGAAATGTTTGTTAAAAAATAAAGTCATAGTTCTATGGGATTCAATCACAGACCATGTGACAAGGGAGTCAGGAAACTACTCTAACACACAGCGCCACCGGATTTAATAACGCAATAAAAACGCTATAAAATAATGTGACTAGGCACAGAAAAAGTTTACAGCACAGTACAATAATAAATGCTGACCATGACTTTAGAAGCATAAATTACCTTACACTCAATTTAAACACAAGCTGTCTTTCTGTATGAACCTCTAAGCTGGTTCATACAGAAAATGTAGAAATGCATTAGCCTGATTATGATTAAAAAACACATAATTAAACACGCGTTTGCGATTTAAATCAGAACACGATTTAAATCAATATAAATGTTTATATTGTAACGCATACTGTCCAGCCTCCATTTCTCTATAAAAATTTACTCTGTTGCACACACACACACAATAGAAGGAGGAACCGCTGTCAGAAGGGAAGATATGTTCAAAATATCGCAAATATCGTTCATGTTGCGATATTTTGAAATATAAAAGTCAATTGATTGTCCATAATATCGCTATTCTATTTTTTCGAAGAAATGTTTGTTAAAAGAAAAGTCCGGCACCAGCTGGATTCGATCACACAACCTCCCAGTTGCTAGTCACGCACCTAGACCAGTCGGCTAGAAGACAGCTCGCATGAACAGGCAGGCGAAAAAGCCCTACACAGCCCTGTCGCAGCACACGAATACCGTTATTAAATTCTTTAGATACGCGATTCCATATTATATTCCCTTTTAATCAAATTCTAAAAGTATGCTTGTTGACTCCGGTATCATGTTAGTTAAAGACTTCAAAGCTTAAAATGTTTAGGGAGAAATGGAATACTGGTGTGTATTTTTTTCTTTAAAGTACCAAGACCAGCTACAGTATATACTGTATGTTTATGTTCCAAAATTAATATCGTTTATGGCCTTCACACGCGTTACAGTATGCTCCTATTCTTTTTATGCTCAGCTACTAAGATTTCCCTTCAGTGGTAAAATTCAATATCTACAACGGGCACAGCAAAGACGTTTTTACTGTAAGTCTTTCTACGACAGACCAACGGACCACGAGTGCCCCTGTCGGTCAACCAATCACGTACTGCGGTGCCACGCGTCATCTTGCGTCATACTGAGCGACGTCACCTGCGGTACGTGTCTGTGACGCGCACTTTGAATGGCTGCATCTGTATTGCCATAATTTCAAGATACAGACTATAGGCCACAGGTATAAGCAAAATCAAGAATTTACGGTGGCTGGAAAAATGATTCACACCTCCCAATAGTATCCCATTTTGTGGGCACATTTCTTAAATTGCATAGTTCTAATCAAAATGTAAATGCTCAAATTGAACATTATAGGTGAAAGAAGTTAAATGAAGTTATTTCTATTAAACGATTATTCATGACTAACTGTAGTACACAGTGAGTGTTGAATAAGCAGTAAATTATCTCATTAGTAAGATAATTAATTGGGCACAATGGATGCAGTGAGTTAACCCAGGTGTTCCCAATCCTGGTCCTGGGGCTCAACATACTGTACAGTAACTGCTGTTTTTTTCCACCTGAGCAAATAATAAGTAATTAAATAATTTAATAATGAAAAAACATAACAATGAGTTTAATTTAAACTTTTTAGCTGTTTTCAGTTCATAAACATGATGGAGGCTTCTTTGTATTGTGTTTCTTAAGTAACTTGTGATCTCCAACCTTTGGCTAGAGAAAAACTTTCAGAAGTTCTAACTAAGCAAAGTGTTAGATTAATTTAAGCCAAGAGCTGAGCTGCAATGAATCCTAGGAGCTTTGTAGGTCTCCAGAACTAGGATTGGGAACCCCTGTTAAAAGTTAAGCCTGGTTAAAATCAAAGAAAAACACATAAAAGAATCAATATGCCTATTTTTTTGTAAGAGAACACCTTTATGCTATGTACGTTGACACAACCTATTTCTTGGACTCACAAGAGTGGAGCTAAGTCGTCTTTAGCAGTAAATCAAGGTTTTGTGTAGGCCACCATGATGAACATTTGTGAGTGTGGTGCAGATATACAGAAGGCTCCCCTAATTCTGGTGTAAAACAGACCAACGTTAATGAGAAAATGAGTGATTCTCACAGCGTTCAAATAACAATACTCGCTGTGATCTTTGTAAGACTTAAGCAAGTTATGGGATGCCAATACAAAGGCTTTTCAGCTTTGTATAATGACTGTGTCTTGTTTGTTTGTGTGTGGGGTATCTGTGTAATTATACTGTACATATGATGAATGGCTCCATTCTTTGACAGTTAAAATTTATAAAATAAAGTTCTTTCTCTAAAATAAGGCATTCAGAACACAGCACTATTGTTGTTGTTTTTTTTATTTAGCCTGGAGAAATACAGAAACTAAACACATTAGCAATTGTTACTGTTGATGTTTTTTTCATTGTTTTTATTGAAAGAAGAGGGATTCTTCTTATGCGGCAACTGGTCACTTCTTACGTTTATAGCTGATATAATGTGGAAGAATTGGTGGATATTCTATGCAAGTTTAATGTGCTGATGTGTATTTTGATATTTACAGTATATAACATAACAACTGAACTTCAGAATGTGAAAAATACAAAGATTTTAAATCAAAATGATGCCTTAGAAAGACTATAAATGCTTTAAGGAACAGTGTCTCCAAGGGAAAGGCTCAAAACATCTTTCATCAATATAGGTGGCTCCTGTAGATAAAAGAGTTGTACAGTACAGAGCCAGCACTCCCATTGTGTGAACTATCCATGGTGAAGGGACATTATAGATATTGTTGTTATTAATAATATTACTTACACTGTAATTTGCAGTACTGATTATGTACAATATATACATCAAGCTAACAAAATTAAATTTTAAAAAAAACAGCACAAACTGGAATCGCAATGCAAGTAGTGACTCTCACAAAATTAAACAAAAAGATGTTAAATAATATATGGATGGTTTGGACACTAAGGAGCAACGAAAGCAACAACGTTACTGAAACAACAAACAAACAATATTCAAGAAATATGTGTACCTGGCCCATATGGGCCCATAGAAATGTATAGAACCAGGAAACCAAACTCAGCCTTGGAAATGAGGCACATCTACTGCAGAGGAAAAAGAGACCCTGTTGCTTCTAAAATAAAAGATTCCGCACAGGACTAAATCAATCCCTCATCGAATGCAAAAGAAATAGGAACCTTTATCCATATTCCAAATATCTCATCACAATCCAAGTGAAGAAAATCCTTTTCCTGGTTGATGCCACAAAAGGGAAACAAATATTTCCACAACTGTTTTTGTAGTTTGGCCTGTAAAAGAGGAATCCACTCACAGTGCACTTTCTTCTCTTTTTCCTGTATCTTCTTACTCTTAGTCTAGCCTGTTTTATTTTTATACTGCACGATTTCATTAAATATCTTGAGGAAACTAAACCACTTTGTTGATAAACCCCTGAATGCGTAAGCTTTCAGCTATTAAGAATCGTTTCCTTTTTCTGATAGGTTTATTTACCCACACTGATATACAACAATATTCATATTGTTAATAATATGTTTTATGACACTAACTTGCACACATTTTAGGACTTGAGACAATATACTCACTCTATGGATTTTCTATTTTATGTATTTTACACTACACTCAGCCTTTCATGCTTGAGAGTCCTCATGGGACACTGTTTTACTGTTTCAGTCAGTGACAGATCAAATTGTTCCAACAGTCCCTTTTTTATATGACTTTGTTTTTTGCATAAAATTCTCAGTTACTTCTATATAGGACTGGAAACTAGGCAAGTTGTGTGGTAGTTTTGATGGTGATGCATTCTGCAGCAATACTTGTTCTTCTGTTTAAGATTCGATTTTGACAAAAATCTACAATGAAAAATGGAAATCTGTTAATTAATTGCCTTTTTCTTCTGTCTGTAGGAGAGTGGATTCAACGTAAAGTTACAGCTGCCTCAAGTCACTTAATTTAGTCACAGCGGGAGAGATGCTTCTTTAATATTTGAAAGAAGTAGCATTTATCAAACCACATATTCTGAAACACATTTAATTTACTATTTTATAGCTTAAGACAACACAAATCTTTCATTGGACCTACTGCATTTGTAGAAATTGTGTATATATCTTGGTAAATACCATGTTTTTATGTCTCCAAGCAGGTAACAAGTACTGTATAATGATATTTAAGAACAGTTGTTAAAATTACCAGTCTCGTCTTTTTTGTGTGCTTTGAGTAGACTTTGTAAAAAGTGCATGAAATGCCCAGTTTGTACATCAAAGCCACACAGTACTACTGGAGTTGCCTGGTTGTGACTGTCAGTGTGTGTGGATTTCAGAACCCTGTTGCAGGTGTTGTCATATTTTTGGTGCTCCGTCGATGACAATACTCAGGTTTGCGACTCTACTGTTAAAATCAAGGAAAGTGACATCCTTACAGTACCATGACAGTAAAGGACAAAGCTCCAAATGTCAGTATTAGCGAAGATCCAGACATCTGTTCATAATATACTGTACCTGGTACCTATCTACACATTTTGTCATGAGAATCCTGTGATAGGGAGCTTTCAGCAGTGTGTGACTAAATCTTCCAGATGTGACTGGAGTGACTAGGCCACTAGTTCCTTGACTGCTCCTCTCAATGAAGGATTTTTTTTACTATCAGTATTCAGACCCAAAATTTATTATGAACTTTTGCCTTGTTTAGTTTTTAAAATACATTGAAATTTGTTAAAAATGCAGACTGGCTTCAGCAAAGAATTTGTATGCCTGACACATGTTTCCAATTCATCTCCCTTTGATGTCTCTTCGTTTGCATTTGTTTCTTACAGCCCAACTGCGCAGTCGTGTTAGTTTGCTCTTGTTAGTGCTAAGTTTTAAGAAGGGGGGTACAAATGAGGTGAGCAGGGAGAATTGAGTAAACTAAACTGAAAAAAAAATGTCTTAAACAACTAGGAGACAAAACAAAAAGCCTCATTGTTCATGGGGAGTCTTTGGTCTTCATGCAAGACTGAATATGACTGTAATAGCTATTATAGGAAATCCTGGATAATACCCCCAGGGCTTCCATATGGAAATCTAATTGAATTTCTAGCCAAACTTTTTTTTTAAGTAAATGCACATTCCTATGATTTGGAGTCATGCAGTATCAAATTCAATAGAATTTGGCACGACCTTAAAAAATACAGATGTAGGCTTCTCTGCCCCCCCACTGCTCAAGCTCCAGCTGTGCTCGTCTGGTTAGGCTACTTTGTAATAACCTATTAAGTCCTTGAAATGTGATCTACAGTATTCCAGGGTTCATTTCCCCCTTAACCATCCACAGAGGTATAATTTCACCCCACCACCTTTAGCAAAGGTTTTTGAAAACAGATCTTTCCCTTTATTGTCCGGGAACTAAACAATACATTTGCCTTAGTACAATTTTGACTATTTTCAGTGTCATAAAAAATGAAAGATACAGACATTTCCATTGGAGTTTATGTAGTGGAATGGTTGTTTTGTTGATGAACAAACTTAATGATTACATTTATACTCTGCTGTCTTGATGACAATTCTGAAATGGATATAGTATATACAACTGTAGCTTTAAACATCTCATCCAGGTTATTTCTGTTATTGTGTATACAGTTGTATTGCCTTTAAATTTGGTCACATCATTGTCAATGACAATAGTAAACCTGTTGTTTATTTAATGGCAATTATTGGTCTTTCAGGGTAAAAAACAACAGTCTTTTCACACATTCTCTAAATTATAAAGTCTCTGCAGAATGTACAATATATATATATAGACAGTGAACACACAGTTTAACAGACTTTGGATTCAACACACAAAATAGGCTAAAAAGGGAATTACTGTATGTCTGTTAAATCAGAAATACTGGAATTCCCCCCACAATAATGGGGAAATACACATAGAATAAAACAAGTTAAATTAAATGCTACATAGTTTAAAATTCAAGAATATCAATGGCGCTATAGGGATTTGAATGTGACTTATATGGTCAGAAGTCTTTTTCAACTACTAATTTGTAGTTACAGTAACTACAATGACATTCATAGTTTCACATTTTTTAAAAAAACATTATTTGGATAAAAGTCCAAATAAAAGTCCAAAATCCATTATTTGGATAAATGTACTATTCAAAGGATAGCCAACATTGTGGTATTTATCAAAAAGACCCATTGGAGACCAAGTTTCTTCTGAAGTGTTCTTCTGTTAGGAAGTTATTTGCTTTATATTACACCATATTTAATCTAAAATAGTTCTAAATTTAACATGGATGCTTATTCGTACCTAAACATTTGTCTTTTGCATTAAATGGTGTTTAATGAGGAAAAAATAAAATCATGTAGAACATGATATTCTTGCTGTAATAGCTGTCAGTAGTAGATTGGTTCTGCCTACTGACCATACTGACCAGAACACCATGGACAATTCATTCATAAAATAGGTATAGAAAACCAGCACTGACTTTACATAGCAGGAATATGCAGAGTTTTCAAATAATTTATTATCCCTAATCTGAAAGCAGAAAGATCCCTGTCAGACAGTGTAAGTCCTTGTTTTAGGAAATATGCTACGTCTATCTGGCCACCAAATCTTGTACTGTATCTCACTCCTTGTCTGGGCATTCAAACGGTCTTTGTCATAAGAATCGTAACCCACTTATGTGTTGCACACTTGAGACTTTGGTATTAACTAAGTACGTTATCTTCAGGAATGTTGTGCATACTTGTGCAAATTTGGAAATTAGATACATAGACTATCTGTAGTGTGAGAAATATTGGTTTTGGGAAGAACTAATTTTGATATTGCAAGAGATAACACAGGCATAATCCATTCATCATCCATTTTCTAACCTCTTCTCCCAATTCAGGGTGGTGGGTGGCAAACAAGTGGCACAAAGCAAGGTAGAGCTTGACAGTCCATCACAGGGCAGGTACACAGATACAAACACAGACACACACTCACTCACACCAATTTTCTCAGAAGTCTGTTAACCTCCCAGTATGATTGTGGACTGTGGGAGGAAACTGGAGCACCCAGAGGAAACCCATGCAGATGTGGGCAGAGGAACACCTCAAAAATCGGACAATTTATATATATTTTTAAAAATTGAGGATTATGAATTTAGTGGTTGGTATTGAACCTTGGCTGTGCTCTCTGTTTGCCTGATGTTTGCCTGATGCGTCCAGAGAAGCCTTCTTAATGCAAGTAATCTCACCACCCAAAGAAGTCAATCTGTGAGTACAGATAGCATAGATGGCTCTTCCTATGGATTAAAAAATAAAGACATAAAAAATCCTAAATTGGTTTTCAACTTGCAGGCTCTTAAAGATTAGTAACCTTGGAACCATCTCTAATTCTGTTATCTTCCATTGCCACAGGTCCAGGTGGACATTTCATATGCCAATAACTGAAGTCATCTAATTGCTAAATCCTCTGCACTTAAAAGGATTTCAAAAATGGGATTTCACATTTTTCTCTTCTTATGGAAAAGTTTCATATTTCATATGTTCTCTTCAATGATCTTATGTTACCTATAAAAAGCAAAACATTTTGCATTTCACTGAGCACATTCGCAAATAAGTGAGTACAAAAAACAGCATGTAAAAATAGCAAACTGCACTCAAAAAACATATTGTGCAAAATTGTGAGAAAATGGTCTGAAATGAAAAACAAAACGAGCAGGTTACTCAGTAAATAGCAATCAGAAAATAAGTTAATAATAATCACTATGATGGCTTGTAGAGTAACACTGCTCATCTATGTTAAAAACAGTTTGATGAAGTCTGGGCATGGCTCGGTAAACATACTGTAGTGCCTTGAGTACTGAGACCCTTCCCATTGTGCCCCAAATTGATCAAATGCATTCACACATCTTACATTTTAATTAATTAATAGGTTTTTCAAAACCTGAATGCTCAAACTGAAGTTGTATACTGTAAAAGTAAGTTAAGTTTCAGTAAATGTCAGAAAACCTAATGAGAAAAAAACTGAAATATCTGGATTTGGATAAGCATAACCACAAACTCAATATTTGGTGGAAGCACCTTTGGCACAATTTACAAGCCTTTTTGGGCAAACCTACCAACTTTGCTCACTTGGTATAATTTGTGCCATTCTTCTTTGCAGATTTGCTTGAGCTCTCTCAGGTTGCTTGGGGATTGCTTATGGAGAGCAGACATCATGGCTTTATACATATTGAATTCTCAGTAGGATTTATAGGATTTGAATGATGGGGTCACTCAAGGACATTCATATTCTCATTCTTAAGCCACTATACTATAATTTTGGCCTTGTAATTTGGATTATTGCTTGAAGTTCACTACCTGACTAAGGGGCCTTACAGACATAGTTGAATTTATTCTGAATTCATGAGAATCACTATTATTGTGTATAGGCAGAGGCCACTCAACTAATTGTGTGGCTTGATAAGGTAATATTGCATACCTACATTAATTGACCACAGCAAAGAGTTTAAATACTTACGCAATCATGATTTTTTCATTTTTTCATATTGATAATTTACTTCTTTCTTTTTGCCTTTAATATATGGATTAGGTTCTGTGCGCCAAAAATCTCAATTTCTACTTCAAGATGTCATGACTGAAAGTTTTAAAGCAACAAAATGTGAAAATTGTACAACGGTCTGAATTTTGCAAGGTCTTGTATGTGTAAAATGATAATGTTATTGGGTGGTGGCTTGTATCCCTAGATATCCCTCAGTCACTAGGGGCCAAAATACATGAGCTAATATTGGTGTGCAGACTGTTTTGTATAGAGCAACTTGAACTATATCCACCAATCCATTTTCTAATGGCTTTATCCAATACACTGTCCTGGGGGAGCTGGAACGTATCCCAGCCAACTGGCCCAAGGCAGGATACCTCCTAGATTGTAAGGCAGCAAGGCTAACCACTGAACCCCTTCTTGGTTGACCTGGTGTTTTTGGATATTGACTGCACTGTCACATGGCACTGTGGTTAAGGATCTGTTGTTGGAAGGTTGCCGGATCAAATCCTGTGGCCAGCAGAGAAATCCTACTCTGTTGGGCCCCTGAGCAAGGCCCTTAATCCCAACTGCTCCAGGGGCGCCGTATAAATGGCTGACCCTGCGCTCTGACCCCAAGCTCTCTCCCTATCTGTGTCTCATGGAGAGAAAGCTGGGGTATGCGAAAAGACAAATTCCTAATGCAAGAAATTGTATATGGCTACTAAAGTGATCTTATCTTACATGCCGCCATAGAACCTTTAACAATGATCAGTAAAATGATATTGTGAGGCCAGTGTTATGCCAAGAGGCATTATCACAATGACCACCTACTGTATATTTCTGAGACAGTCCAGTAAAGATGTGCCACCATTGATCAAAACATTTATTTTCCAGGTGGAGTTCTGTTAATTATAAGCAATTGCAATTGTATATGATCCATAGGTTCCTGGAAAATATGTTTTTTTATTATTAAAACTGGACAGTATAGTTTTACAATAGTTTTATTTGAATTGTTAGAATTATTTCAGGTGACAAAATTTGCTGATAACTAAATCTTTAAATCCATTTGTACCATTATTTTTATAAATAATAATAATAATATTATTATTACTCCTTAAACACATTTTTAGATTTACAAATTGCATGGTATGTATCTTGTTATTAGCAGAAGGTGAAGGTGTTCATTATAGCATTCATGAATGAGCTATTCTCAGGTCAGATTTGTCATAATTACATGTCTTTCCATGTTTTACACTGAAGTACAGTTATTTGAGGTGATGCAAACGGAACTATGGTATAGAGAGTATCTGTGAATGGGAATCCCAGTCCCTTGTCATTAGTTGTAAGTTGTTGTGGAAATAACATTTTTGGACATAAGCTGCGGAGGTAGGCAATTAACAGTGAGGAGAGGTAAGCTCTTATAATACTGTCTTAGTTTCAAATTTACAACTCAGCCGAGACTTTGGAGTGGTTCCACAGTGAGATCATCATGTTGCATTTGTAATGGTAACATAACCAGGTCACAGGGTTTGGACCAGGTTGGTAAAGGCAACAAACTTGCATCTGTAAGAAATAAGAAAAAAAAACGATTTGCCTTATAATTATCAATATATACTTCTAAGTCTTGACCAGGGGATTTAGGGCTTCATAAAGCCTTTGGCCTGCTATACATCTACTGAGCCCAATGGGAGCTTCAGTCTGATTTGAGATTAGAGTTCAGTTTGTCATGACATAATTCCTAATATTAACCTACTGCAGGATCATCTGTGATATTGTAGTACAGTACCTCAAACCAAGTAAAATACTCTCTTGTGTATTGTAGTTACCTAACAGATGTGTTACACAAACCTTAGTCTTTAAATTGGCTACAGAAGGCTTAGTGGAGGGACCTCTAGTAATATTGGCATAACAGCTGGGCCTAATCAACTGGTCTTGTTGCTCAGGACTGAACCCATGTGGACATACATTGATGACATAACCACAAATGTGGAACTCATTTTATAGAAAGGTGACTTTTTGCAGCTTAGAATACATCTTTTAGAAAACACATCAAATATGAAAAATTGTACTTTTCAATATCAAAACAGGTCCAAAGAACAGATTGCTCGGCTGGCAACAAAATTGCAAACAAATGAAACCACCTGCAATAAAACCAAAATGACATCTCCCTTCAAGTGACACATTAGCCATTCTCTGCTTCTATTTGAACTACCATCTGCAAAAAACAGATAATATGTAACATATACTGTATGACTATTGAGAAACTCTACACTGAGTGCTAATTTAAAACCTATAGATTATATTTTTAAACAGCGATTTAAGAACATAAGAACTTAACATCTAGATAATTTGTTAGTAGATAATTGATCCAAGGACTTCATCCAGTTGTTTCCTGAAAGAAGTAAGGGCGTTGATTTCACCAACATGGCTGGGTAGCTTGCTCTATACTCCCACAACCCTTTGTGTAAATGAATACTTATTGTTTTGGTTTTAAATGTCCTTCCAGTTCTGCTGTTTGTTTGGGATTTCACTTTGAATTCTGAAGAAGTTCTATGGTCTGACTAGGTTATCGGCTCTTAAGATTCAAATATTTGAATTAGGTCCCCTTATAGTCTTCCCTATTTAAGACATAAAAAGTATTTTCTTTTACCGTCTGTGTAAGATTTTTTTATTTAACCCCCAGAAGGACCACAATTGTACACATTATTCTAAATACACTATACTGCATTCTTAATACACATCAACTACATATTCTAATATTTTGTTGGCCTTTTTATTGCTTCCCCATAGTTGTTTATGTGAAGATGTACAGTATATATGTAGCTTCTTCATACTCTGTTTCCCATTTTGTATTTTTATGCTCATAATTTCTATAGAGGTGTGCTAAGACTAATTAATAAAAAAACTTGGTCCTTTTGTTCCCTTGGATGTGTTTCCTTCAGGAAAAAAACCTGATTGAAATAATTTAGTATATTGTCCATTTCCCTTTCATTGTCTGAAAGTGTCCCATTGTTTTCTAAGATATTTTTATCTTTAACTGTTCATTTTCGGTTGTAATACTCAAAGTACTTTTTATCATTTATTTTAACCTTTATTGCAATATTATTTGCCTTTCCATTTCTGTCTTTTTAACATGTCTTTGCATTAAATTGTCCTCTTTTTCTTAAACCAAGGCTGTATTAATGGGGTTAAGCCACCAGAGGGTGGCATTGCGACAGTAGGTGCATATAAACGGAGTAAGAAAGTGGTCAGTCAGTGGCTACCACTTTGATTTCTGCTACTGGCATTTTTATAGGTTTTCCTCAGTTTATTTGGGGAAGGTTGAAGTCTCCCATAAAAATAATATTAGTTTTTGCACATAAATTCTTAATTTGTGTTTGAATTCTAATTAATATCTGAATTCTAGATAATATTCTAATTAGTTTAATTCTAATTAATATCTGCATATGGTAGTACTGCGTATACCATATTTTTAACACTATACCTTCTATATTCCTATATGCATTATTTCCCTTTCTACCTTTCTTTTGTTTTTTCTGATTTTTTCTAAATAAAATGCCAGGACAGAGATGGAATGTGACAAAAACAAAAGCCTAATGTCTTACTTGCCAACTATACTGTAGCTTGCATTTCTGTGGATCTACCAGTCAGCAGCATTATCTTCAAGCAACCTCCAATATCTTCTAATGCTTAATAAAAATAATGATTACTTTGTCTTTGTATGTTGTTTACAGATGGCCATCTTTCTGCAGATAAATTGAAAATTATTGAGAATTGAAATTTGTTTGTATTAAATTATGTTATTTTTTGTCCCAGATTGAATAAGAGAGGCTTAATGGACTTGATTTTTGTCTTTTGTGGGTAAGTGTTATCATGTGGGAAATAGTAGGGATTGTTTTGAGGCTGGTGTTGATGGGTGATGGGTGATGATGGGTGCAACTCATGTCTCAAAATGGCATCACCATAATGTTGTGTAAGGAGACAACCACTGGTATCAATGAATAACAATACAATCACATTTCTGTAAGTACCTTGCTACCTGTCATGATGACAATGTCAGATTCATCAGTTAAAATTGTAACGAACCCTATGCGGACAACACAATCCAGAATAGTGAGGAAACACTGGGGAAAACGTTATGCAGGAATACAGGGATGAAAACAGGGGGGCATGTCCATGCAGTGCTGGTGATCCAGGGAGGTGTGGCCGAGGCAAACAATCCTAGAAAAAGTCCAAAGGAGAATCCAAACGAAAGCAAAAGTCCATGGCCGGGTGATCCATCCAAAACAAGAGATTAAAAACAGGTGCCGGGTCGGAACCGGTGGGGGGAACAGGAGCAGAAAGTTAAAAGCAAAATGGAGCCAGACGAATCCAGGTCCCGGGCTCACACGATGGGGAAATCAGATGCAGAGCCTCGATTGGCGACTGCATCTGGCTTTTAAAGGGGGACAGGAAGGAGGCTAGACCAAGGGACAGGTGTGGGGAATAAGGCAAACGAGGAAGAGCTGGAGCACCCTTAAGAGGAAGAGGAGCGATCGTGACAAAAATTGCCTAATTGATACTTTGAAAATAAGTGTTATCTTACCTCAGACATTATTAAATAGATAATATACAGTAGGTAAATAGATCATATAGATAAATAGATCATATCTTACCTCAGACATTATTAAATAAATCATATAGGATATATGATCAGAATACATTAAATGGACTGCTGTCTCTGAAAAATACAAGAGCTGGGTTCATTTGTTTATTTCACACTTTAAAATACATGATGTTCAAATCTCAAAATAAAAATACAAATTATCAGAGGACACCATATTTTAAGAAACAGTAGGAGTCCTAGAGGGGAAAAAACAACATATTACAATAGGTGCAATAAGAGGACCTATTGAAAATGTCTGAAAAATGAAAGGTCTCAAAAATGAAAATATTTTGAGATCAAATCAATTATCATTTTGAAACAGACGTGTTAATCAAAGGCAGAAGAGATATCCTGGTGGGTTAATATTTTTTTGCAGAAATCTGTGCAATCACTTAATGCTCAAGATTGCAAATAGCGAGACCTGCAGCAGAACCCAGAGTAAATCCTTGGTA